>NC_057388.1:12551745-12698599 GCF_019320065.1 Cervus canadensis | reverse complement strand
GAGAAGTGTCTTCTTTCCTCCCTTTTCTTTTCAACCCAATTCTAATGTATATCTCTCTTTTTCTACTCATTTAAATTAAATTCCCACTATACAAAATATCTTTATGCTTAGTTATATACTATTTTCTCTGTCTGAAATGCTTGTTCCTCTTTTATCAACCAGGAAAACTTCTACCTGTTTTTCAAAACTCAGTGCAAATATCACCTTCTCTGTGAGACTGACTCTCCTATCCTCCACATAGCAATGGTTCTACTCTTGTTTGGGCACTCATAGACATCTGGGCATATTTGTATTATTTTGTTTATTGTATTATGTTTCCATTTTTTGGTAATCCCACAAGAATTTATAAACTATATGTAAAGATAAAATTATAATGGTTTGGACTTTTAGGTATAAAGGATCCTGAATTTCAGTAATGTATATTCCAGTTTCATTGTGAAGTTTGTCCACTGATTCATTTTGTTATTAATGAGATACCATCCAATTACATATACTACTCCTTTGAAAGTCAGATTTTTAAGCTACTTTTCAAACATAAAAGAGCCAGCATTCTCTGTAATATTTTTTCTGCTCTGACCCTGGATGAACATGCTTTTCTTTCTTTAACGAAGTTATCCATTTATCAAGACTTTGATAAGGAAAAGTCAGAATAATTCTTTTTTGTCATCTTGTTTTATTAGCATAGTGAAATCAAATGCTCACTGATACTTAGAGGGATAATTATATTTTAAACAAAACTTTCTTTTTTAAACTAATGCTATTAACTGTAAGGCTAAGGTCTCATACACTCACATATATACATAGTCAAATAAACTTGGAATAGCTGCCTTTTTGGGGAGAGGGATGAATTAGGAACCTGGAGTGCAGTTCTAATTACTACCACCAGGTGGCACTCTGCTGCGCTGTGCTGTCACAGTGGTGTCCGACTCTGCGACCCGGCCAGAGTTGGCCTCTTTGTAGCCTGCCAGGCTCCACTGTCCATGGGATTACTCAGGAAAGGATACTGGAGTGGGCTACAGTTTCCTTTTCCAGGGGAATCTTCCCAGCCCAAGGATCAACCCCACGTCTCCTGCACTGGCAGGCAGATTCTTTACTGCTGCGCCACCTGGGAAGCCTTCAGTCTTATGCAAATCACTTAATCTCTGATATTCGGTTTCCAATTCAAAACAGAGATGGTATTTAGTTACCAGTAATCTTTCAGCTCTCATATGTAATTGTGGTAGATTTAATGCATTTCTTTGTATGTACAGATTTCAATAAAAGAAATTCTTTCGTGTAAAAAAGAAAAATACAAGAAACCCAAGTGGAAAAATGAGCAAAGAACATAAATGAGCACATCTTGGAAGAGAAGAATTGGATGGTTAACAAGAGTATTAATGTGAACATTTATACTCATTATGTGTGCTTAGTCACTCAGTCATGTCCAACTCTTTTCGATTTTGTGGTCTGTAGCCCACAAGGCTCCTCTGTCCCTGGGGATTCTCCAGGCAAGGATACTGGAGTGGGTTGTATGCCCTCCTTCATGGGATCTTCCTGACCCAGATCAAACCCAGGTTTCCCGATTTGCAGGCAGATTCATTACTTTCTCAGCCAACAGGGAAGCCCATACTCATTATGCTACTGCTAAGTCACTTCAGTGGTGTCCGACTCTGTGCGACAGAGGGGCAGCCCACCAGGCTCCCCCGTCCCTGGGATCCTCCAGGCAAGAACACTGAAGTGGGTTGCCATTTCCTTCTCTAATGCATGAAAGAGAAAAGTGAAAGTGAAGTCGCTCAGGTGTCCGACCCCCTAGCGACCCCATGGACTGCAGCCTAACAGACTCCTCTGTCCATGGGATTTTCCAGGCAGGAGTACCTAAGTGGACTGCCATTGCCTTCTTCAATACTCATTATAGAGAAATGCAAATGGAAAAGTAAAAACACAAGGTAAAGAAAAATAAATAGAAGCTGATCACTTTCAGGGAGATGAAGGGCAGAGACTCCCACAGCAGAAATGCTACACACTGGTTCTTGCAGATATTAGTTTTGCTAATTTTTTGATTAGCCACACTGGCTCTTCTCATTCTGGATTATCGAAAAATGGCCCTATTTTTGGATGTTTTGACTTCAGCTTTCCTTTTTCTTAAACTTTAAACATTTATCAGCTATTATTCCTATTGTTATCTTCCTGATTTCTTTAAGGTTATTGTGTCCTGGGTATATTTCTTTAAGGGTCTTAAGCTTAGAATTTCACCAGGCTCTTCTGTCCATGGAATTTCCCAGGTAAGGATACTGCAGTGGGTTGCCATTTCCTTCTCCAGGGGATCTTTCCTACCCAGGGATCAAACCCACATCTGCATTGGTGGGTTCTTTACCACTGAGCCACCAGGGAAGCCAAATTATTTCAAAATGTGTGATAAATATCTGTTCTGCCCGTAGTCCGAGTCCCCGGTCGGGAAAGATGACTCCTCGAAACAATGCAACTCTCAATAGGGGAATTTATTACTGACTCGAGCCAGGGCCTCCCGCCCTCACCAGGTGTGTGAGGACGAAAGGCCCTGAGCTCCAGTTCTCTCGGGTATTTCTTAGGTCAAAATAAGCAGCAGGTAGTTGGCGCAATCGGATTGGTTACACAGTGGGTAGTTGGCGTAAGCGGATTGGTTACACAGGTGCAAGGTAATTTTTGTTGGCCCAACGTGGGGCTTTCAGCTTTCCCCTGATAGGTTCCCTTTTTTCTGGCTAGGCATATGTTGATTGGCTGGCTCCAGGAGGCCTGATTATTATGTTACCCCGGGAAACCAGGCCTACTCCTAATCTAGGCTGCCTGCCATGGCGTTAGCCGTGACAGCCTCACATTTCCCTATTACCAATAAGTAGTAGAATCAGAAAGAAGAGGACAAGAACAACAAGAAAAGGAAAATGAGGAAGAGGAAACAATGGAAGAAGAAGGAGAGAGAGGGGGAAGGGCAGGGAGGAGAGGATGAGGACAAGAGAAGGAGGAGGAGGAAGAGGAAGACTATAAGGAAACAGAGACAGAAACGTCCCTTACCTAGAGAGCAGGATAAAATAGTAACAGAAAGAGATGGATGTGACTGCAGAAATACCTGTAATCATGTTGACTGATCTCTCCTTCATGCAGGAAAACGGGGCTCTTTTGCTGCCCAGAGATCTCAAGACACAGTACCCTGCTTTCCCTGGGACTTTATTTCCTACCATTCTTTCCCTTCTCTGCGCTCCAGCTACACTGGCCTCCTCCGTTGCTCCGGAACATGGCCAAGCAAACTTGCGTTCTAAGGCCTTTGCATCTATAGCTCCCTCTGTATGGACTCCTCTCGGCAGACAACTGCATTTGGGTCCTCACCTTACGTCTTTCAGCAATACTCACATGTCACCTGCAGAGAAGGGCCCTCTGAACACTATGTGTGTTGTGTGTGCTTAGTTGCTCAGTCGTGTCCGACTCTTTGTGACACCATGGACTGTAGCCAGGTTCCTCTGTCTATGGGGATTCTCCAGGCAAGAATACTGCAGTGGCTTGCCCTGCCTTCCTCCAGGTGATCTTTCCAACCCAGAGATTGAATCCAGGTCTCCCGCATTGCAGGTGGATTCTTTACCATCAGAACCACCACGGAAGCCCAGGATTACTGAAGTGGGTAGCCTGTCCCTTCTCCAGGGGAACTTCCCTACCCAGGAATCAAACTGGGGTCTCCTTCAAACTGGGGTAAAGAAACCAGCTGAGCTACCTTGGAAGCTCATATACTAAACACTATACACACACTCTCATTGATTTTTTCCCCTTTCTTTCTTTAATTATCTGGCTAGGTCAGGTTTTAGTTGTAGCACTCGGGGTCTTTGTTGCCTTAGGTGGGGTCTTTCATTGAGGTACACAGACTCGCTAGTTGTGGTACAAGGGCTCAGTAGTTGTGACTTAGTTTCCCAGCTGCATGTGGGGTCTTAGCTCCCTGACTAGAGATGGAACCCCTGTCCTCTGCACTGCAAGCAGATTCTTAACCACGGGATCATCTGGGAAGTCTCACACTCTTGTTACGTTTTATTCCCGCTTATCTCCTTCATTTTCACAGCACTGATTGTTATCTAATATAATCATTTGCTCCTGGGTGTAAAAAAAAAGTAACTTACCTGTCTTCTCACAGTGAGTTACTTAAGGAGAGTGATTTTTTTTTTTTTTAATTTTTAATTGAAGCATAGTTGATTTACAGTGTTGTGCCAATCTCTGCTGTGCCTCAAAGTGACTCAGTTATACACATGTATACATTCCTTTTTATGTTTTTTTCCATTATGGTTAATCATAGGGTATTGAGTATAGTTCCCTGCTCTATACAGTAGGGCTTTGTTGTTTATCCCAGGAGAGTGGTTTTGTTTTGTTTACTGCTTGTCCAGCACTTAGAAGAATTCCTTATTCATAATAAGTGCTCAATAGTTTTTATATGTGTGAATGAATGCTCTTATTTCATGCCAAGCATTGGCATGTATTAAAAATCATATTAATTCTCACCAAAAATTGGTTACATGCTATTGTTATTTGCATTTTACATAAGTGAAACCAAGTCACAAAGATGTTAAATATCCTGCCCAAATCTCATAGCTAATAAATGTTGGGTAAGGTAACCTCAACTCAGTTCCTCACTAGTAGACACTGAAACACGTGGATCCATATCTGATAGCTAAATTGTGGAACTGTATTTAAATTGGTTAACTCTACACCCAGTCTGACTCACTACTCCTGTCTAGATGTTGTGATAAAATGCCCTCACATATTTTCTGCTTTAATAACATTAACCCTAAAAATATCTATTATTTTCTCTGATTTGCAACTAAGTCTCTGAAAAGTGTTGTTCTGAGAAATAAATTAAAATTAAAAGTGGCTTTAAAAAGCACTCTGTCCACAATCAATTCAAAGAAAGTATGAACTGAAATCATCCTTACATTTAGTATCTGAGAAGAGAATAATGTTGATCTATGTCTTCTCTCAAGGTTTTCTTGCTTTTCTTAAAATTCAATACATCTCTTGAAATGGAGCTATTCCACAATAGATTGATTTAAGACAGTAGCTTTTTTTTTTTTATAGCCTTTTATTGGTCCATTTATTCTGAGATTGTTCAACAAAACTTTTACCTGCCTGTAATTTACTCTGAATGTCATTTAGAGTAATTACATATCCACCTGGCTGCCATTTAGGACTAGAAAATAGATTCATTTTTCCCCTGAATTTTCTGTAATATATGCAATACCAGTAAATAAAATGATTAAAATCTCTACACAAAAGAAAATATCACCATATGATTTAGTTAAATTGACAAAAATGTAAGGGAAATATTATTCTGGCTGCCACTCCATCCTCATTATAGCTCATTATGGTGGCAAGTTTAGAGAACAGAGGTATAGTATACAATATTACTAATACAATCCCTGAAGGCATTTAAAACTAGTCTAGATGAAGTATTATGAAGTATATCGAAGAGGATAATTTTGCACAGGCAGGGAGATTTATTTAGATTCAATACATCTTTCTTTCCTGTCATTGTTCCTGATTTTTAGAGGACAATTGTACAAATTATTATGTGCCTGCATTTTTCTTAAATTGTGTCTTTTAGTTATTAAGAACTGCATATTTAGAAAAGTGAAAGAGAGAAGAATGTGGATACATACCTTGAGAATAGACTAGTTGTTTCTAAAATAAGTCCTTTGACAATTCCTAGTTGTGGAACCTTATGCCCTCTGCTCTTTGCACTCCTCCCCAGTCCATTCAAACATAGCTTAAAGGAAAGCGGACTCCTCTAAACCCAGGATTAAGGCTCTACATTACATTACTAAGCGAATTTAGGTGAAAGGTACAGAGAAGGGCAGATAATACATACAGTAGTCTCTTGTCAAAGCAGATACAGAGAGTCCTAACTTTGCATGGTAGCTTAGAATTACAAAAATGAATGTAGGTATTCAAACCATGCAAAGAAATCTTAATAATCAACAGGGAAAATGATTTTTTTCCCCATGATCCTTAAACATTTTTGCTATAACATTAAAAACTTTCTTACAGTCTGTTGTAAATTTTTAGGGAATAAAAAATAATGAAATATATTTATTTAGTATGCTGTATTTTAAAACATTAGAAACATCAACACAGTATTTGTTAAAAATATATAAGGAGTAGTTTGGACAGTTCCTGCTTGTGTGTGCTAAGTCGCTTCAGTTGTATCTGATTTTTTGCAACCCAATAGACTGTAGCCCTCCAGGCTCCTCAGTCCAAGGGATTCTCCTGGCAAGAATACTGGAGTGGGTTGCCATGGCCACTAGCACCACCTGGGAAGCCCCTCAAAACTAGCGGGGACCTCACAGGAACCCCTGTCACCCCGCCAGTCACTCAGCTCACTCAGTTTGGTATGTTCATTGACACTCCCAGAAAGAGCTGGCTCTAAGTTTAAAGGGATGATAGATGAATTTTGTTTCTTGGGTCATTGTTCTTGGAGGTTATTTCTAGGGACGGAGTATATAAAATGAGATTCAACAAAAGAGAAAACTTAAGAATACTTTTAAAAATCTCGTAGCTTTTTGAAAGCAATCTAATCAATGCTGATAAAGTGATTGATATCACTGTGTGGGAAGGTCTTCCCCAGAATATTCTTAGTTTTGTATTTATAGTGCTATGTTAAACCTTTTGTCAACATGTATCTTCTGGTATTTGTTGTCATGTTTAGTAGAACAAGGTAGTCATCTTATGCAAAGTTGATGTGTTCTTTGTTAATATATTCAGTCATTTCAGAACTTCCATAGATATATCCCTGCAATACAGTTGATTTCTTTATTACAATCTATACCTGTTTTATTTCCATAAAATTGTAAGCCACTTGACTTTGAAACTATCATCATAAGGAATGAAGTGCTTGTGTAATTTCATATCTTGTGCCCATAATAGAATCTTTAACCTGGGTGGAATGTGTGGGAGGTCTATAGCTGTACTTCAGGGCACCTGGGATCTCCCTGTAATTGCCTACAAATTGCTGTGTGCCTTTATGCATGTTCCCAGAGAGAGCTTTCACCTGGTTATCAAAAAGACTGAGAAACACTATTCTAACAGGCCTTAATTTTATTCTTGACATTATTTTGTTCTTTTCCTCTTAGCCACTAGTCCTCATCATTGACCTAGTTGCTGGTCTTCCACAATTAACTCTGGCCACCACAGTCAACATGGTACTTACTCTTCTCTCTGGGGACATTTGTAGGCTCTGCCCTAGAAATGCTGACTCAGTTTTGCCTGGATCTCAGTTTCCATCTCTGCCTACTCCTTTGGCAGAATCTTTGTGTGTATCTCGGTGTGCCCTCATATTATTAGACAAAATGTTATTAGACATTTCTGCTTGACTATAGATTAAAAAAAAAAGAAACTTTACCATGTCAGCCTTAAGTTTTATACAGGTTGGGCATATTTGCAGTTTTTTAAAAAATATTCAAGCATATTTTGTATTTATATTTCTAACTTCTTAAGGTCTTTAAAAGAAAATTTAAAGGAAGAAATCTGAAAAGGAAGCAGAAACAAAAATCTTCAAGTTAGGGGGGAAAAATTTATATTTGTGCTCCCTGTAGAATGTGAGTGAGCACCAATGAGTTGCTCATTCTACATTATTGCCACAGAATAAAAGTTTCCCTTTATTCCTTTGATCAAATGAGGGATCAAGAGAGATGAAATTTGTTTATCTTTCCCGAAACTAAAGTATCCTAGAGCTAATAAGAACTCTTAACTGTATTTCTTCCCGTGGTAGTAGTTTTATTTTCAGACCATTGGGATGTCTTTTTCAATCATTTTCTTTAAACATGTTGCATATTAAAAACCTCAGGCTGCAAATTTTCAAAAATGTTATCCTCACTGAGTTCCTCTCTATAAGTACCTCATCCTTCTCATATTCAAGGCTCAAATTGTTTTTCAGTAAGATTGGTCAAATTGAAGTGATTTCAGTTTGCTAAATTGCAGTTGTTGATTGGTTCCTTATTCAGGATAACTTCTCATTCCTACAGAAACAATAGGCTCTTGGTAGAATCCTTGTTCAATCTCTCAGCTACCCTGCCGAAAAACTGCAGCGTTTTACTGTATAACCAATCAGTGGGATTTCACTGTTATATCCAGCAGGGGAAATTAGATGATCTCTTCTGCCCTTTTGGTTTTACCAGTTAGCAGAATATTTGCAAGGATCAAATAAATTAATTTCTCCAGTTCAAACACAAATTTTCAAAGCTAACTTGTTGAGAGATAATAGAAGGTATTTTAAAATGTCATGATCAAATCCATCAAACTATACATGGTGTTGTGTTAGACCTTATTCAGAACAGATTAATAACAGTTTTCTATAACTTTATAAGCTTAAAACCTTACTAGGAGATAGACGTCTTCTTTTTTTTTTTTTTTTTTTTTAACATAAGGCATTTGTCTTGGTTTTTCTGCTATTTTGAACTACCTGTGTTTTTGAAAATGTTGATCCTTCTCTGTGTTCAGAGTATTTTAAAATCTAAATGTTCTTTCCATCCAGTTATGTATGAAAAGAAAGAAATTCCATTTCTTTTCAAACTGATGTGATTCTATTATATTTTTAAAATTTAATAGAAGCTACTATTATATTGTTAGGTAGTTAGAATAGGAAAAAGGATTCCAAAATGGCAGTGGCTAAAAGACGAAGAAAGGGAAAAGCCAGTGAAAACAGAACAAAAGAACATCCAGGGACTGGAGTGAGAACTTCAGGAGGAACAAACACTCCCCCTTCTTGGCTAGCCTGATTTGTATAGGCAGGCTCAGTGGGGAGGAGACAAATGAATAAAAAGAGGAAGCCAAGATGGATTAAGGCCTCTCCTTTGGGGTTGGCCCACGCTCATGCCTCCAGGGTGTACTTTCCTTTGCTTGCTGAATAAAATTCTGAGCTGTAACCGAGCTGTAACACTGGTATATTGTTTCAAAAAAATCTTTGCTGCGGCGAGACAGAACCAAGGAAATGACACACTCCCCCGACAATATGATTTAAAAATACCATAATGGTTATGCTGTAGTTTTATGTAATAGTTATTACAGAATTAAATAAGTGATGAACTAGAGACATGATACTGAAAAATTCCTCTGGTAATTTTTCTTGATGAAAGATAAATTATTTTAGTGCCCACCATTTTATTCATGGCCAAAGAATAATATTCAAGGATATCCATTTTTAAAGTTTTTTCTCCTGGCAGGAAAGGACTGTCAAGCTGTATCACTGAACTGGCTTCTTTAAGCTGACTTTATGATTTAATTATGGGGAAAAGCAAGAGAATTAGAGAAAACATTTTTCACTTTTTGTCATAAATTCTTTAAAATATATATATACACATATATATTTTGCAGCATAATGTCATTTTAACAAGGTTCAAAAACAAGAAATACAAAAGAAAGTATCCTTTAGGGATACATACATATATGGTGAAACCAATTTTTAAGCAAGGGAATGATACACAAAATTCAGATTGGCAGTGAACTCTCAGAAAAGAGGATGCTGGCAGGAAATACAAGGAGATGCAAAGATATTGACAGTGTTCTGCTGAAATAAGACAGTGGATTCAAGACTGTGAGTTTTATTATCAAGCCTAATATATCAGTTCTACTTCATACATTGTTTGTATTTGTCAAATATTATATATAATTATTTTAATTAATTAAGGTAGGTTTACACATAAGATTTTTAATTATGTCTAATCATATTTTTGGTCTCCTACTCTACTTGGTCTATTAAAACTTGTTTAGGTCAAAAACAAAATTAAAACTAAAAGTTTTGTTCAAATTATAATGTTATGGTTTTTAATTGCCTTGACCAATCAAGCAAATGTGATGTTATTTCTCTTCTTTTTTTCCTCTTTACTAAGGTATAACTGAAAAAAAAAAGTATATATTTAAGATGTACAGCTTGTATTTTATATACATACACATTGTGAAATAGTCATCACAATCAAACTAGTTAACATATCTATCACTACACCTGCATCGTAAACATTAGCTATTTAGATACTTGGCTTCAGAATAGCTTGAGAAAGGTCATGAGCATTGCTTCTATTAAAATTTAGTATCTCTCTTCCCCTACCCTTGCCCTGCACCCCAAAACAAAGGAATCCAGTATCCAAAATCTTGCCTAGTTTATACCATATTTTAAAAATACACTCATGGAACTAGAACCAGAAGAGACTTTAAAGTTTTCTGTCAGGTTCCCTGATGGTTCAGGGAATCTGCCCACAATGGATGAGGGAGACCTGAGTTCGATCCCTGGGTTGGGAATATCCCCTGCAGGAGGGCATGGCAAGCCACTCCAGTATTCTTGCCTGCAGAATCCCATGGACAGGGGAGCCTGGTGGGCTAGAGTCTATGGGGTCGCAAAGAATCAAGCACCACTGAGTGACTAACACGTTCCCTTTCACTTTTCTATGTCTAAAAGATTTTTCAAAGGGAGAAATTAAAACTGCATGCACATGGTTCAAGTTCTACTTTTAAAGACTAAAGCATCTGAACAGTAGCAGAGTCACTCAATGGATTATTTTACTTTGCAGTAAACTGTTTCTTTCTGTGATAGATGCTTCATTTTGTATAAGTAGGTATATCCCAGCTTCTAATAAGTAAATGAACATTGATTTCAGACACCACTAAAGAATTAAAAATGTCTACTTTGATGATAATTATTATAAAACCACAATAATTATTTTACCTATTGAACCCATACTATATGCTCGGTGTTATCCTAGGTTCTTTCCGTGGATTCATTTATAGCTACTCTATGAAGCAGATACTATTAATATACCTATTTTACAGATGAAAAAACTGAGCAAGTAACTTGCTCAAGGTCATATGCCTACAGAAATTGATCTAGGATTCAAATCCTGGTAGATTAGAGTATGCTCTCAGCCACTGTGATAATGAAGTGAATTCTTAAGTCAATTAAGATCTTAAGCAATGAAAATTACCAATGTTTTGGCCTCATCTCTGGAGATTTTTATTCAATTGGTCTCTAGTTGAGTTTGTGCTGCAGTATTTAAAAATTCTTTTGGAGAGTTTAATGCACAACCTGGATTAGGGACCACTGGGATAGTAAAACATTTCCTATTTTAGTACTGATCTCATTTTAATGTATTTGCTCTAGTTCTATTTTCATGAAAGAAATATGATAAACCTTAATAAAGATAATATTTAAAGGTTCACTCATGCAATGATATTATACTAATAATGTATACTAAAATACAAATATAAATACATAATAGTATATGTAAAACTCATCTTAGTTATCCTGCAAGGCAGGTAGTTTGACTGAAATCAATAACTGATTCCAACTTGGGCCTGAAATGTTCTCTTTTCTGAAAAGCTTTTTGAATTAAAGTCATTGAGCTCTAGCTTGATTGACTCTATATAACTTAATATCATCTATACTCCAGTTGACTTATTTTAACTCTTGTAGATGCTGTAGAATCAGGATCCTAGATGAATTGACGTCTCCTTGCCTTTTTACTTGTTGTCAGGTCAGAACTCCAAGGTTAGGATTTAGAAATTATTTTAGTCTGAACTTACTATTTTTAGTGCCACTTGATAAATGTCTGTGGCATAATCAAGTATAGCTAATGATGAAATAAGTAAAATGCTTGGCACATAAGATAAAGGAACTTATAGATATTGGGAAAATTTCATTAAATGATTAGTAGAATCTGTCCTTTTAAAAAACTTTTTTGGAAGATAATTTTGTCAACTGTTTATAGTCCATTAACTCTGATTCGATAATAAATTTATATATTCACCTATTACTAATCCAAATAGAAAATAGATTTTCTGCAACTTTACAATTTTTTTACAGAAAAGACAATAATAACACCAAGTGTTAAGATAAATGAGCTTATGACCAGTTCTATGTCTGCAGTGCTATGATAATGTGGAACCCAAAACCTCTTGCCAAGTTTTGCTGCTTGCTATTGTAAGGTAGAAGCAAGTGAAATCACTTTTTTAATTTTCAAGCTCACCCATTTAAAAAATGGATCACTTTTCTTCCTATAGCCAACATTCTTTTCATATTAACAAGTCAAAAAAGTGAAAACATCTAAAGATGTTTCAAACTTTGTAAAAGGAAACAGCCTTTCCTGAGAAAATTATCGTAATCATCATGAAAAAAATTCCAAAGATTTTTCTACTCATGGTAAAAAAAAGACATTTTGATAGTTTGATATTTGGGAGGGGCAGTGTTTGATGTCTCTTGTTAATTCATAAATTGGTTCAGGAAGTGAGGTGATCTTTAAATTTTAGTATTTATGTGCTTTTGGTATCTCATAGGTGCCTGACATATTTACATATAATTTTAAAGGAATTTTTCCACAGTTAAATTTTTCACAGAGACCAAGAATATTTATGCTGGTTTATTAGAACAAAACAGGCCCTCTTACTCTCACTCTTGAAAAATGATACAGAATCTACCAATTATGACTTTGTGGCTTTTGCCATATATTACCATATATTTGCCAAATATAAAAGTGTTTAAACAAAGGACAGTAGATCTATCCATTGAAAAGAAAGGGTTGTTATAATTCCTCATCATGAGAGGACTGTTCTACATCAAGGAAACAGAGAAAAAATGGCAATTAAATACAATGTGTAGTCTCTGAAATAAAAGAGTAAGCCCTGTTTATTCTGTATATTTGGAATATACTCTATATTGACAAAACCAAGTTAATATTAATATATCAAAATGAAAACTGCATTTTATTTTCATTTTATCTTAATACCTTTGTCTCATTGGCATAATTTGTATTCCTCTAGGTTTGCTAATGTTCCAAATACCCCCATTTAATGGTTGCAATTTCTATATAAACTAGCCCATGAAATTTTTATTTCTTATTTATAATATGGCCAAGTAATTTTAAAGATGTATTATGTGTTGAAGACAATTTAGGACATGCTTATAGTTCAAAGGGTTGAAACTTGTCTTTTTGATAGTTTCCATGAAGTTGGATAAAACTCAGTTTCTTCCTATAGTCCTAACATATGTCAAATATAAGAGAAGACAGTAGGAAAGATATTGAGAGTCATCAGTATTACACTTAATAAAATGGAAATCCTTTGAGTCTACCATATTTAGGTACTATGGTGGTGAATGAATATCTTTACATCAAAATGCATTCACATATTGACAATAACAACCTTATATTTTTTCAAGATATTTTGATTTATGTCTATACAGTTGTATTTACTTGATTATAGGAAGGGTTCCAAACTCATAACTAATGAATTCAGTGAAAGTACTAATGAGATTCTTTATTTGGAAGTTTTAAATATGCTATTTGGTAAATTAACAGAATTCTTTTCCACTCAGATGTTATTATATAGAAAGTACAACATTAATTGTGACCTGTAGTTGGAAAATGAATTATCTGATCTATTTCTAAGGGAGTTTACTGAATATGATGCTTCCTCTTTGCTTGAAAGTTAATTTAAAACATTCATTAGATAATACATTTTGACACAATGTGTTAAACAGATAATTTCTTATAATATCAGTATTCTCTTCACATATGTTGTCTTCTGATAAACCAATATTTATCAGTAATCCTGAAAACTTACTAATTTTCATGAAATAGATCGTGCCTGTGGAATGTTCCAGCTTTTACTAATGGAGTCTTGGAGTTGCTGATGAGTTGTAAAACTATATAGTGATTAATCTTTCTTTCTCCTGCTCAGTTAATTAGTCAAACCTAAACATAAATCCAGAAACACTTGAGAGAACTCTGCTGGCTCTTGTTGGCACATAAGAGGTAGGTACTAAAAACGATCAGCATTTTCTTCATGTGAAAGATGGTAGAGAACTACATAAATATTTTTCAAAGGTCGTATTACTTCACAAGTTCTAGAGATGCTTGTGTAAGCAAAAGGAGGAATGTGATAATTGGTTTGAGAGTGCAAGGAGTGTGTATACAGTTCTAGATGAGGAACCTGTGTGTAGCATTTGTAATTTGTATTGCAATTGTTTACTTATTTTCTTCCTCTCAAATAGTGAGTTCCTTGAAGACAGGAACCATGTTACTCATCTTTTTTGTTTCTTTCTTAATTTGAAGAGCACTGAAATAAGCCCTATGAAGGAGATAAAGATGAGTGAAATATAGTACCGTGCCTTTAAGAAGCTTACAATTGAATAATCTCTCCCACTGATGTTCTCTGATCTGTAAAGCATTTCCCTTCACCTCCCATTGCCACATCCAACTTCTTATCTTTATTTTTTATTGACATATAATTGACATGGCATTACATTAGTTTTTGGTGTAAAACATAAATGATTTGATTGCTACATATATATTATGAAATGATCATTCACCACAATGAATTTAGTAGCCATCACCTGATATAGTTACAAATGTTTTTCCTTGTGATGAGATCTTTTAAGATCTACTCATTCAGCACCTTTCAAATGCACAGTACTGTATTACTAACTATAACCACCATGTTGCACATTACATCCTCAGAACTTATTTATCTTATAACTGGAAATTTGTACTCTTGGACCACCTTCACCCATTTTGCCATCTTATCCATTTTACTCCCCATATTATACATCATTGAATCCCTGCATTTAGCAGTAGGTACAATCAATTTTGACATTTGTAGGGTCTTCCTTATGTGAATTTGCCTCATTGATCCCTCTCAGGTTCAATATGATTGACAGGCTTGGCTAATGAGCAACTCCCTGCTCAAGAGCAAACTGCTTTGCAAAGGAACAGAGAAGTCTGCAGAGCAGCTGCTCATCCCACAAGCTGATTTAAAGGATGAGGCAAAAATGTGCATGCTAATTAGATTCTCAGGTCTCATTCTTCAGGGGCCGTTTCTGAAGGAGGCAGGAAGAGGATCTATTTGGCCAAAGTTCCTCGTTAGTCCACAGCATTGCTAGACCAATTGCTGAAGTGTAAGCAATGACAATTTGGATCCCAAACATCTTTTCAACTTTATCAGTTGTTGCAGATATTAAGCTGTAGGATTTACAGCAGAGAATAGAAACATTCATTCGACTGTTTGCATTTATCTCATGGGCCAAACGTGGCTCACCTTCGGAACGTGTAAGCATTAAAGAGTGAAAGTTCAGGGTAGTGTGCATGGCTCTAAAATATCTAAGACAAGTGTTTAAGAAGCCTTGCTTTTCTGCAAATATTTAGCATGGAAGTATGAAATAGTAAGGAGTGAATGTACTTCCCAAGCATTGAAAATCTTTCAGAAATCATGTTATCAGCTTCTTGTTAGCAATAACATAAAACTTGGTGCCAGCCAAGTGCTAACAAATAGTCTTTTATTGATGGCAGCACACTAATTCCTTGGTCTTAAATTTTTTTTTTTTCTTTCATATGGCAGTATTTTAGCAAGCTGTTGAGTTTTACTACTTTAGCTTGAGGAACTGCTACTTCCAAAACATCAGGAACTCTGAGCAGCTTGTGATTTCCTTCATTTAATCTTTCTCAAAAAAATGCAAACTGTTACTATTCTTTAAATAAAATCAGTAAGGAAATTAGAAGACATTGGGCTAAATTTTTGAAATACCAATGTAATAATAATAATAATAATAATAAAAATAGTGCCTCTGCCACCCCAGGATCTGGAAGCTGGATTTCCTTTTGAATCTTAAATAAAAGCTCCAAATGCCGTAAGTTGAGTCTAGAAAGGGGCATGCATGCCTGCTAAGTCACTTCAGTAGTGTCTGACTCTTTGCGACCATATGGACTGTAGCCTGCCAGGCTCCTCTGTCCATGTGATTCTCCAGGCAAGAATACTGGAGCAGGTAGCCATTCCCTTCTCCAGGGGATCTTCCCCATCCAGGCATGGAACCTGCCTCTTAAAGTCTCCTGAATTGACAGGCAGATTCTTTACCACTGGGTGCATATCCACTTTCTAAGTCTCCTTCACCCGGAGGTTCTGGTGGGACCAGCCAAGGCCCTACAAGAGTATGACCCCATGTAAGTTATGAAACAGACACAAGCCGCACTGAGGCTATCTCAGGGCTTGGGTGGAGCCGAGGGTGAGCCTAACCACGCAGCCCGCTCAGCCGAGCTTCCGATACCTGCCCTCTGTACCCGGCTCCTGCCATCGCTGCTCCGGAGGAGTGAGGAGATGCTTCTGTCCCGTTCCCCTGCCTCTATCATCTACTATGCCACCAAAACAGTCTGAAAAGTCTGGCTATGTGTCTTTCTGGCCTAAAACAAACAAACAAAATTTCCTCCCTGGCTCCTCATTACCAAAAGGAAACTTCCAAGCTTCTGAGCATAGTGCAGAGTTGGTCCAGGCCTCGCCTTTCCCGAGTTGCCCAGCGCCTTTATGCCTTGGCAGTGAAGGCCTGCAGCCTGACCCACAAAGTATCTTGCAGTTCCATCCTTATGGCTTCTCAAAGCTGTTTCCTCTGCCGCGAAAGTCTTTCCTCAGAAATCACCTCATCTGGGATGTTCTTACTGAGACACACCCCCTTCCTCTTCCCTCACCCACCTAACTAAACTCCACCTTTGTATATTTCTCTCTATCTGGGAAAAGCTTTAACTGTTGCACCATCTTACTACTATCGTTATTAGTAGGTGGTGGTTTTCCAGTTGCTAAGTTGTGTCCGACTCTTTGCAGCCCCGTGGACTGAAGCACACCAGGCTTTTCTGTCTTTACCATCTTCCAGAGTTTGCCCAAGCTCATTGACTCAGTGATGCTACCTAGCCATCTCATCCCCTGCTGCTCCCTTCTGCTCTCGCCCTCAATCTTTCCCAGTACCAGGGTCTTTTCCAACGAGTCAGCTCTTCATATCAGGTGGCCAAAAAGATTCTGGAGGACTTAGAGGCAGGTTTTTTCTGCTTCTATACATCCCCAGCCTGGCATGAAGCAACAACTTAATGCATGTTTAAATCAACTTAAAGTCCTAGAGTAACTCTGTGACGATCCACCATCTAAGGAATAATTTCATGCCATAGAGACTTCTAGGCCAAGCCTCACATTAGAAAATAAAACTTACATTTCCTTTAAAACCAATGCAAAGTATGTAACACAGTGTCTTTTTTAATCTGGCTACCTTGAAGCTCAGCTAAATTCTCGGCTCAATCATATTAAATTTCATTTCTTCAAGATTTTCCTGTTTAACTGAACCATCTTTAGCCCTTCATCTTCATTATGTGCCCTTTGTTTTACTCTGTGTTATTAGTATTTATTTATGTATTTATTTTTATTGTTGTTTAGTCTCTAAATCATATCTGACTCTTTGCAGCCCCATGGACTGTAGCCCACCACGCTCCTCTGTCCATGGGATTTCCCAGGCAAGAATACTGGAGCGGGTTGCCATTTCCTGCTCTAGGGGATCTTCCCAATGCAGGGATTGAACCTGTGTCTCCTGCATTGGCAGGTGGATTCTTTGCCACTGAACCACCAGGGAAACCTCTTTATTTTTATTATGTTATCTTTTTTTGAATTTTATTTATTTTTTCATTTTTTTATTAATTTATTTTAATTGGAACCTAATTGCTTTACAATATTGTGGTGGTTTTTGCCACACATTGATATGAATCAGCCATGGGTGTACATGTGTCCCCCCCATCCCAAACCCCTCTCCCACCACCCTCCCCATCCCATCCCTCTGGGTCATGCCAGTGAACTGGCTTTGAGCCCTGTTTCATGCATCGAACTTGGACTGATGGTAATATACATGTTTCAAAGCTATTCTCTCAAATCATCCCACCCTCAGCTTCTCCCACAGAGTCCAAAAGTCTGTTCTTTTTATCTGCATTTCTTTTGCTGTCTTGCTCATAGCATTGTCGTTACCAGCTTTCTAAATTCCATATATATGTGTTAATATACTGTATTGGTGTTTTTCTTTCTGACTTACTTCACTCTGTATAATAGGCTCCAGTTTCATCCACCTCATTAGAACTGACTCAAATGCATCCTTTTTAATAACTGTTACAATATCTTAATATCTAAATATTTCTGTAGTAAGTCATTAAAAATCTGAGAAAAGGATAAAGAAATTGAATAAAATTTCCCCAAAGTTAATTTACTTTCAAATACATTTGAAGTATGAGTAATAGTTAAGAAGGACAGAATGAAGTTGAACAGGGCAAGAAAAGGAAGAGAGTGGTATATTGGAAAAGAGAGGGAAAAAGAACAAAATGTTTACTATTCCAAGTGTGGAATGTTTGCCTTGCATGGGGACAGTCCATGTAGACTATAATATAAATGTGACATAGAAAATTTATGAGGCGTCTGGTAGATATGAAATATTAAGAACTGGAAATACAAACACCTTGGTTGTATAGATTCCAGAAGGATAAATAGAAGGAAATTTATGTTCCCTCTTGACAAGCAAGTAGCCCATGTCACTAACAGGACTAATAGGCAGTTCTGTCCCATCTGTGAAATTCTAGTCTTGAAAACACCTTGGTGAGGTTGAGTAATTAGGACATTATAGGGAAGAAGTCAAGGGTAAAGGATCATGAACAAGCTTTCAAAATGTCATTAATATTAAGATTAAACATTAAAGATATTTTGTGGGGTTTTGAGCATGCCAAATGATTCCATTTATTTATTATTTTTAAAATTTTATCTGTATTGGAGTATAGTTGATTTACAATATTGTGACAGTTTCAGGTGTATATAGCAAAGTGGTCTGGTTGCACATATACATGTATCTCGGAGAGGAAGTGGCATGTGTACTGTAGGTCCTTGTTGATTGTCGATTTTATATATGTATTAGTGTGTATATGTGCTAACCCCATAATTTATCCCTCCCACACCTTTCCCCTTTGGGAACCATAAGTTTCTTTTTCTAAGTCTGTAAGTCTCTTTCTGTTTTGTAAATAAGTCCATTTGTATAATATTTTAGACTCCACAGATAAGTGGCATCATATGATGCTTTTCTTTTTCTTCTAGTGAATATTCCGTGTGATCTGGTTTATAAGAATAATTATTTTTAATATATTAAAAACTAGAGTGGTCTAGGACACATGTTCCTGTGTTAAATAAAAGAGGATTTCACAAATTCAGCTTTTCAAAGTGCGCTTTTTAAGATACATAATAAAATTTTTGAAATTTAGTCTATTATCAATCCATGACTTACCTTTTCTTTTTTAATTTTATGATTGTTTTGTTCATCTTTTCTTCCTTATTGCTACTCTACTCTTTTCTTTTTATAGGGACCCATCCTAATATGTTAAAATATGACTTCAAATACGTGTGCATACTTATACATTTCTGGTGACACTGTAGATGCATGTGGTTTTAAATTCAATTTATTGAAACTGGAAAAAAAAAATCACATTTCTCCTAACCCCTACCACCTTCCTCTGACAACTGCTAATCTAACCTGTTCTCTGTATCTATGAGGTTGGTTATATAAAATGCACACACACACACACAACACATGTTTAGATTTCAAATATATAAGAGATCTGACTTTGACTTACTTCACTTAGCTTGAGAGGAAGGGAACACAGCCCCACCCATCAACAGAAAATTGGATTAAAGATTTACTGAGCATGGCCCCACCCATCACAACAAGACCAAGTTTTCCCCTCAGTCACTCTATCCCATCAGGAAGCTTCCATAAGCCTCTTACCCTTCTCCATCACAGGAGACAGACTGAAAACCACAATCACAGAAAATCAACCAATCTGATCACATGGACCACAGCCTTGTCTGACTCAAAGAAACTATGAGCAATGCCATAGTTGAGTAGGTGAGTAGGGACACTCAAGACTGATGGGTCATGGTGGAGAGTTCTGACAAAACATGGTCCACTGGAGAAGGAAATGGCAAACAACGTCAGTATTCTTGCCTTGAGAACCCCATGAACAGTATGAAAAGGCAGAAAGACAGGACACTGAAAGATGAACTCCCCAGGCCGGTAGGTATCCAATATGTTACTGGAGATCAGTGGAGAAATAACTCCAGAAAGAATCAAGAGATGGAGCCAAAGCAAAAACAACACCCAGTTGTGTATGTAACTGGTGATGGAAGTAAAATCCAATGCTGTAAAGAGCAATATTGTATAGGAACCTGAAATGTTAGGTCCATGAATCAAGGCAAGTTGGAAGTGGTCAATCAGGAGATGACAAGAGGGAATGTCGACATTTTAGGAATCAGTGGTTTAGGAATCAGACTGAAATGGTGAATTTAATGCAGGTGATCATTATATCTACTACTGTGGGCAAGAATCCCTTAGAAGATATGGAGTAGCCATCATAGTCAACAAAACAGTCCAAAATACAGTGCTTGGATGCAGTCTCAAAAAGGACAGAAAGATCTCTGTTCATTGCCAAGACAAATCATTCAATATCACAGTAATCTAAGTCTATGCCCCAACCAGTTATGCTGAAAAGCTGAAGTTGAACAGTTCTATGAAGACCTACAAGACCTTCTAGAACTAACACCCAAAAAAGATGTCCTTTTCATTATAGGGGACTGGAATGCAAAAGTAGGAAGTCAAGAGATACCTGGAGTAACAGGCCCATTTGGCCTTGGAGTACAGAATGAAGCAGGTCAGAGACTACTAGAGTTTTTCCAAGAGAACACACTGGTCATAGCAAACATCCTCTTCCAACAACACTAGAGAAGACTCTACAAGTGACCAACGCCAGATGGTCAAAATTGAAATCAGACAGATTATATTCTTTGCAGCCAAAGATGGAGAAGCTCTATACAGTCAGCAGAAACAAGACTGGGAGCTGACTGTGGCTCAGATCATGAACTCTTTATTGCCACATTCAGACTTAAATTGAAGAAATTAGGGAAAACCACTAGACCATTCAGGTATGACCTAAATCAAATCCCTTACGATTTTACAGTAGTGAGAAATAGATTCAAGGGATTAGTTCTGATAGACAGAGTGCCTGAAGAACTATGGACAGAGGTTCGTGACACTGTACAGGAGACAGGGATCAAGACCATCTCTAAGGAAAAGAAATGAAAAAGTCAAAATGATTGTCTGAGGAGGCCTTACAAATAGTTGTGAAAAGAAGAGAAGCAAAAGGCAAAGGAGAAGAGGAAAGATACACCCATTTGAATGCAGAGTTCCAAAGAATAGCAAGGAGAAATAAGAAAGCCTTCATCAGTGACCCATGCAAAGAAATAGAGGAAAACAATAGAATGGGAAAGACTAGAGATCTCTTCAAGAAAATTAGAGATAGCAAGGGAACATTTCAGGCAAAGATGGGCACAATAAAGGACAGAAATGGTATGGACCTAACAGAAGCAGAAGATATTAAGAAGAGGTGGAAAGAATACACAGAAGAACTATACAAAAAAAGATCTTCATGACCCAGATAATCACGATGGTGTGATCACTCACCCAGAGCCAGACATCCGTAGTGAGCCTTAGGAAGCATCACTACGAACAAAGCTAGTGGAGGTGAAGGAATTACAGTTGAACTAATTCAAATCCTAAAAGATGATGTTGTGAAAGTACTACACTCAATATGCCAGCAAATTTGGACAACTCAGTAGTGGCCACAGGACTGGAAAAGGTCAGTTTTCATTCCAACCCCAAAGAAAGGCAATGCCAAAGAATGTTCCAACTACTGCAAAATTGCACTCATCTCACACACTAGCAAAGTAATGCTCAAAATTCTCCAAGCCAGGCTTCAACAGTACATAAACCATGAACTTTCAGATGTTCAAGCTGGATTTAGAAAAGGCAGAGGAACCAGAGATCCAATTGCCAACATCCGTTGGATCATCGAAAAAGCGACAGCGTTCCAGAAAAGCATCTACTTCTGCTTTATTGACTACACCGAAGCCTTGAGTGTGTGGATCACAACAAACTGTGGAAAATTCTTAAAGCGATGTGAATACCAGATCACCTTACCTGCCTCCTAAGAAGTCTGTATGCAGGTCAAGAAGCAACAGTTAGAACCAAACATGGAACATCAGACTGGTTTCAAATCGGGAAAGGAGTATGTCAAGGCTGTCACCCTGCTTATTTAACTTATATGCAGAGTGCATCATGAGAAACGCTGGGCTGGATGAAGCACAAGCTGGAATCAAGATTGCTGGGAGAAATATCAATAAACTCAGAATTGTAGATGACACCATCCTTATGGCAGAAAGCAAAGAGGAACTAAAGAGCCTCGTGATAGAAATGAACGATGAGAGTGAAAAAGTTGGCTTAAAACTCAACATTCAGAAAACTAAGATCATGGCATCTGGTCCCATCACTTCATAGCAAATAGATGGGGAAATAGTAGAAACTGTGACAGACTCTTTTTTGGGGCTCCAAAAATCACTGCAGATGGTGATTGCAGCCATGAAATTAAAAGACACTTGCTCCTTGGTAGAAAAGCTATGAGAAACCTAGATGGCATATTAAAAAGCAGAGATGTTACTTTGCCAACAAAGGTCTGTCTAGTCATAGCTATGGTTTTTCCAGTGGTCATGTATGGGTGTGAGATTTGGACTATAAAGAAAGTTGAGCATTGAAGAATTGATGCTTTTGAACTGTGGTGTTGGAGAAGACTCTTGAGAGTCCCTTGGAGTGCAAGGAGATCAAACCAGTTCATCCTAAAGGAGATCAGTCCTGAATATTCACTGAAAGGACTGATGCTGAAGCTGAAACTCCAATACTTTGGCCACCTGATGTGAAGAACTGACTCATTGGAAAAGACTCTGATGATGGGAAAGATTGAAGGCAGGAGGATAAGGGGACGACAGAGGATGAGATGGTTGGATGGCATCATCACCAACGTGATGGACATGAGTTTGAGCAAGTGCTGTGTGCTGGTGATGGACAGAGAAGCCTGGTGTGCTGCAGTCTATGAGGTTGCAAAGAATCAGACATGACTGAGTGACTGAACTGACTGAGCTGATATAAATATATTATATATATGTCACATATATGTGTATATATAATATACACATTTATCTACACATATATATGTATGCATATGTATATTTGTTCATTTGTCCATTGATGAACATTTATGTTGTTTCTGTATCTTTGTTATTGTAAATGTATTTTTTGAATTAGTTGTCTTTGTATAAATGCCCGGAAGTAGAATTGCTAGATCATATGGTAATTCTATTTTTAATTTTTTGAACAGCCTCCATACTGTTTTTCATAGTAGCTACACCAATTTACATTGCCACCAACAGTGTACAAAATTCCCCTTTTATCAACATGCTCACCAACGTTGCCTCTTATCTTATAATAGCCATTCCAGCAGGTGTGAAGTGATACCCTTGTACCTTTTGGTCATCTATTTGTCTTCTTTGGAAAAATGTTTATTTAGTTCCTCTGCCCTTTTAAGTAAGATTATTTGGAGGGTTTTGCCATTTTATGAGTTATTTATATATTTGGATATTGACATCTTATCAGATATATGATTTACAAATATTTTCTGTCATTCAATGGGTTGCTTTTTCATACTATTAATTATTTCCTTCACTGTGCAGAAGCTTTTTAGTTTGATGTAGTCCCACTTGTTTATTTTTGGTTTTGTTGCTTTTGCTTTTGGTGTCAGATTCAAAGAATCATTTGTCACGACCTGTGTAAAGGAGCTTACTGCTTATGTTTTCTTCAAGGAGTTTTATGATTTCATGTCTTACATTCAAGCCTTTAATCCATTTTGAGTTAATTTTTGTGTATGGATTAATAGTGATCCAGTTTCATTCTTCTGCATGTGGGTGTCCAATTTTCCTAACATAATTTATTGAAGAGACTGTTCTTTCCCCATTGTATATTCTTGGCTCCTTTGTCATAGATTAATTGATCATATATGTGTGGATTTATTTCTGGGTTCTCTATTCTGTTCCATTGATTTATGTGTCTTTTTCAAGGCTAATATCACACTTTTTATTACTATTGCTTTGTAACATAGTTTGAAGTCAGGGAATTTTATATCTCCATTTTTGTTCTTTCTCAAGTTTACTTTGGTCATATGGGATCTTTTATGGTTTCATGCAAATTTTAGGATTTTGTTTTATTTCTGTGAGAAATGCCTTTGGAATTTTGATAGAGATTGCATCGAGTCTGTAGATTGCTTTGGGTAGTATGGACACTTTTCACAGTATTAATTCTTCCAATTCATGAACATAGAATATATTTCCATTTTTCTGTGTCTTCTTTAATTTCTTTCATTAATGTCTGGTAGTTCTCAATGTACAGGTCTCACTTCTTGGTTAAATACATCCCTGGGTATTTTATTCTTTTTGATACAATTTTAAATGATGTTGTTTTCTTAGTTACTACACTCTTTTGATAGTTCATTATTAGTGTATAGAAATGCAACAGATTTGTATATATTGATATTATATCCTGCAACTAGACCAAATTTGTTTGTTTGTTCTAACAGTGTTCTCATGGAGTTATTAGGGTTTTCTACATAAAATATCATGTCTATTTCAAATAGTCACAGTTTTACTTGTTCCTTCCAATTCAGATGCCTTCAGTTTCTTTTTCTTGCCTAATTGCTCAAGAGCATTTCAATGCTATGTTGAATAAAAGTGGCAGGAGTGGACATCCTTACTTGTCCCTTATCTTCCAGGAAAAGCTTCTAGCTTTTCACTATTGAGTATGATATTAGCGGTGGGCTTATCATATATGACCTTTATTATGTTGAGCTATGTTTCCTCTATACATGCTTTATTTTTTATTATAAGTTGATATTGAAATTGTCAAATGCTTTTCTGAATCTACTGAAATGTTAGTAAAATTTTTTTCTTTCACTTTATAAATGTGATGTATCACATTAGCTGATTTACAGATGTTGCACCATCCTTGCATCCTGGAATAAGTCCAATTTGATCATTGTGTATAATCCTTTTAATGCCTCTTGAATTTGGTTGTTTTCTAGTATTTTGTTGAGATTTTTGCATCTATGTTCATCAGAAATATTGTCATGTCATTTTCTTTTCTTGAGGCATCCTCATTTGGTTTTGGTATTAGGGTGATGATGGATTTGGAAGAGTTCACTTCTCTTCTATTTTCTGGAAGCGTTTGAGAAGGATAGGTATTATTTCTTCTTTGAACGTCTAGCAGAATTTACTGGAGAAGGAAATGGCAACTCACTTCAGTACTCTTGCCTGGAAAATCCCATGGATGGAGGAGCCTGGTAGGCTACAGTCCATAGGGTCTCAAAGAGTGGGACACCACTGAGCGACTTCACTTTCACTTTCACTAGGAAAGTCACCTGGTCCTGAACTTCTGCTTTTGGGGAGGTTTTTGCTTACTGATTAAATCCCCTTACTAGTCATTGATCTGTTCAGATTTTCTGTTTCCTCATGATTCTCTCTTGGTAGGTTGTACATTTCTTGGAATTTGTCCATTTCTTCTAGGTTGTCCATTTTGTAAGTACACAATTGGTCATAGTAGTCTCTTATTATCCTTTGTTTTTACATGGTATCAATTGTAACATCTATTTCTTTTCTGATTTTATTTGAGACCTCTCTTTTTTCTTGGTGGATCTAGCTAAAGGTTTGTACATTTTTTTTTCATCCTTTCAAAGAACTTCTTAGTTACATCAATCTTTTCTGTTGTCTCAGTCTCAATTTCATTTATTTCTGCTTTAACCTTTATTATTTCCTTACTTTTACTAAATTCAGATTTAGCTTGTTCTTTTTCTTAGTTCTTTGAGGTATAAAGTTAGGTTATTAGATACTTTTCTTGTTTCTTGAGGTAGGCGTTTAGCACTAGGAACTTCCCTCTTAGAGCTGCTATTGCTGTATCCCATAAACTTTGTTATATTATGTTTCCGTTTTCATTGTCTCAAGGTGCTTTTTAATTTCTCTTTAAATTTCTTATTTGATCTACTGGTTGTTCAGTGACAAAAAAGACGAAGTGAAGCCACTCAGTCCTGTCCAACTCTTTGCGACCCCATGGACTGTAGCCTACCAGGCTTCTCTGTCCTTGGGATTCTCCAGGCAAGAATACTGGAGTGGGTTGCCATTTCCTTCTCCAGGGGATCTTCCCTACCCAGGAATCAAACCTAGGTCTCCCGCTTTGCGGGTAGATGCTTTACCCTCTGAGTAGTGTGTTGTTTAATCTCCACATAATTTGTGAATTTTCCAGTTTTCTTTGTGTAATTAATTTCTAGCATCATACCTAAGGTCATTGTGGTTATGAAAGTTGGCTGTATATAATTTCACTTCTCTTAAATCTATTAAGACTTGTTTAGTGGCCTAACGTGATGTATTTTGTGCATTTGAGGAGACTGTGTATTCTGCTACTTTTGACTGGAATGTTTTGTAAATATCTGATGAGCATCATCTTTTCACTCTCCCTTTGCTATGCTCCAATGTCTACTAGATGAGAGGGTTTATACATGTCTAATTTTTGTGACTAACACCTGGGGGAATGCCTCTTGATCTCCTGAGGAGGCCAGGGGCTCTTGCACCAGGCCATGGCTCTGGTCCCATGGGACTGTAATAATTGGTATCACCCAGAAAAGACCTTTTACCCCTGGCTGGTGCTCTGAATTTTGTGACTGCTGCCAGGAGACTCTCTACATTGAATGGGTCCGGTGCCAGTGGGGCTTATGCTCATGGGTCTCGTAGGACTATAACCAGAGGAGACAGAGTTACTGAATAGCTGCCACTCCCAGGGCACGGCAAGAGACAGCAGATTGAGGAACTTGATTATTCTGTGAAGGAGACCTGTTAGCTAATTATTACGACTGTGGCCTGAGAGACAGGCTTCTAATTAAATACACATCTTGGGGTCAAACAATCATTACCAGAGATCTTGGAAGGTGGGTTTAGCTTTGCACTCATCCTCTGTCTCATTACAGAGCACCAGTGTCTATTGGAGGGGAGATTAAATGTCTCTGGGGCCTTAGTTTTTATATTTGGTATCCTGGTTTTTGTGGTTGTTGCCCAAGGAATGTTCCTTTATCACTTGGCTCTGGTGACAGGTAGTAAGGGAGGGCTTTCATTCCTGGGTTCCACGGGACTGTGGCAATATGAAAGATAGTTCTTTGCAGGCTACCACCCCAGGGCACTGCACAAATAGTAGACTGGAGCACATTCCCCAGTCTTTCTGTGAAGGGACTTCTTTGCTTGTCTTGAAACTTTGGCCCAAGGGGCAGGCTTTTAGCATACATTCAGTAGCCTACAAAGCTGCTTTCAAGGAAGATAGGCTATAGCTGTCATCTGGGCACTCCAGCTCACTGTATCACCCAGAAAAGAGCTTATCCACTTGTCTGGAGCCCTGATCTCTGACTGCAACCCAGGGGATACTTGCATTTTATCTGGTTCTGGTGGTCAGTGGGGTTTATGCTTGTGGTGTCCCAGGACTGTATATATTTGCATGCTTTTAAAAACTGATGTCTAAATATCTAGCTTCTGGTCAGCCTGAATCTAGATGCTGAGATCCTCCTCTCTGGGACACTGACAGGTCTTGGCACATCCTCAACTGCTGGGAGCTATTTAAGATAAAATAGCCTGCTTGGACAAGTACAGAGATCTGAGAGTTGAAAGACAAGATTTATCTCCTACACAAAACCACTCCTTCAAGGCTAGGAGAGGCTGTTTCATCTATTGTATAGAAACCAACTCAGAGCATCAAGCATAATGAAGAAACAGAGGGACATGTTCCAAATGAAAGAACAGCATACAATCTCAGAACGCAAACCTTAATGAATTAGAAATAAGTAATATACTTGATAAAAAGTTAAAAGTGGTAGTCATGAAGATGCTTACCAAACTGGAGAGAGGAATGGTAAACACAGTAAGAACTCTAACGCAGAAAATGTAAAATATGAGAAAGTGCAGCACAGAAGTTACGGAACTGAAGGACACGATAACTGAACTGAAAAATTCACTACAGGGGTTCACAAGCAGAGGACATGAAGCAGAAGAAAGAACAGGTTAACATGAATAGAAGCCGGTGGAACTTACCTAATCGAGTAGCACACAGCTAAAATAGTGAATAAAAGTGAAGCTAAGTTAACATAGTTATGGGACAACATCAAATGAACTAATATTCACATCATAGGGCTCTAGAGGGGAAGAGAGACAGAGAGAAAGGCAATTATTTTTTGAATGGCCATTATTTGAAGAAAGAAAGAAAATTTGAAAGAAATTTTGAAGAAATATTTGAAGAAAGTCCTTTATTTGAAGAAATAATGACTAAAAGGTTCCCTAACCTGAGGAAGGAAACAGATACCCAGATCTAGGAATCCCAGAGAGTTCCAACTAAGATGAACCCAAACAGACACACACTAAGGCAAAGACAAGGAGAGAATATTAAAAGCAGCAAAAAACAAAAAAGACAAACTTGTTATATACGAGGGAACCCCTATAGGACTATCAGCAGATTTTGATCAGAAACTTTGGCCAGAAGAAAGTGGCACAATATATTAGAAACACTAAAAGAAAAAAAAAAATTGCCAACCAAGAACACACTATTTGGCAAAGTAATCATTCAGAAGTAAAGGGAGATAACGATGTCTCCAGACATGGCAAAGCTAGAGGAGTTCATCACCACTAAATTGGTTTTACAAAAAAAATGTTAAAGAGACTTGTTTAAGCTGAAAAAAGAGGGCACTAGTTAGTTACAGGAACACATGAAAGAATAAATCTTCCTGGAATGGTAAATACATAGTAAAGGTAGTAGATTAATCACTTTGAAGTTAGTATGAAAGTTAAAAGACAAAATTAGTGAAAAAAAAAAAGAAGAAGAAGCATAATTTTAATAATTAGTTAGGGATATACAAGATTTAAAAATGTGACATCAAAAACGTAAAAGAAGGGAGAGAATAATATTGAGTTTAACAATGGGATCAAGCTTAAGTCGTTATTGACTTAAAATAGACTGTTATAGATAATAATTGTTATATGTAAGCCTCATGATAAATACAAAGCAAAAATGTGTATTAAATGCACAAAAGGTAAGTAGAAAAGAATGTGAGCATACCACTAAAGAAAGTAATCAAATCACAAAGAAAGAGAGCAAGAGAAGAAAAAAGAAACGGAGAGGAACTGCAAAAATAGAAAACAACAAAATGTCATATAACTATCAATAATTACTTTAAATGTAAATGGACTAAATTCTCCAATCAAAAGACATGTAAATGTAATCTTAAAAATCTGTGTGCTGCCTACAGAAGACTCACTCTAGATGAAAGGACACTCAAAGACAGAAAGTAATGGGATGAAAAAGATATTCCATTAAAACAGAAACCAAAAGAAAGCTGGAGTGGCTGTATTTTTTTCAATCAAAATAGACTTTAAAATAAAGACTGTAATTAAGAGACAAAGAAGGCCTTACATAGTGATAATGGCATTAATTCAACAAGAAGATTTAACGTTTGTAAACATTCATGCATCCAACACTGGAGTGTCTAAACACATAAAGCAAATATTAACAGACTAAAGGGGGAAATAGGCTTCCCAGGTGGCACTAGTGGTAAAGAGTCTGCCTGCCTATGCAGGAGACACAAAAGACCGGGGTTCTATTCCTGGGTCAGGAAGATCCCCTGGAGTAGGAAATGGCACCCCACTCCAGTATTCTTGCCTGGAAAATGTCATGGGTAGAGGAGCAGTCCATGGGGCTGCAAAGAGTCGGACACAAGTGAGTGAGCATACAAAGAGAGAAATAAACAATAATAGTAAGGGACTCTAATACCATATTTGCATCAATGGATAGCTCATCACACCAGAAAAACAGCAAGGAAACTTTAACCTTGAACAATGTATTCAATCAGATGGACTTAACACCTTGATTTTGCACCTTGAATGGATTTTTTCTCAAGTTTGATTTTGTAACATCATGCATTGGTCATTTGGAAAATGTTGCTTTACTGAGTTATACAGATTTTCTAAATGTTGATACATTTTATAATGTAGTATCAACAAATCACATTCATTAATATCATTCCAGTCTTATCAAAAAAAAAGCTGTTAAGTATGGGGAAGCTGTCAAGCTCACAGAAGCAGATACAAATTTTCCAAAATTCTAATTTTTGCTCAAAAGCTCGATTTTTCTTGTCGGCAACAAATACTGTCAGTTGTTTTCCTTGAAGTGACAAGCTCATTTTGTTCATTTCTGACAAAATGTCTGCCGAATACCCAAGTCTGAATAACCATGGTTTGTCAGTCATTCTTTCAAGCAAAAGTGTCACTCTATGGGGGAGAAAACAGTTAGTTTAGCTCTCAACTCAAATATCTTCACAGATGCATGTGTACTTCAGTATACAGAAGAAAGAGCTTTATTTGTACTTACCATTTGGTCACACTGAAAAGAAGCATATTCAAGGGTTGAGATCTAATAAAATAATTTTTACTACTTCATCAAAGATATTCTTAATGACACTAGCTTTTATTTTTCTGCAAGTGCATGGTGATGAAAAATAGAACTACTAGCAATTTGGTGCCATTGCTTCTATTTGGACTAAGGCACGGCACTTATATCCACCATTACTTTTATACCATCAGTTCAAAGGTCAGCAATATAAAAAAGGAAGAAGATGCCTTAGTATTTTTATGAAAATAATTTTGACCCTATGAGCCTCTGGAAGCGAACCTCACAGACTGTTAAAATTGCTGTCAAGGGAGATGTATGAAGAAAATTTTAAAAGGCCTTTGTCATTCATATCCCCAAAATTCAGTACCTGATGCGTCTGTCACCACTGTAAAGATGTGATAATCTGAGGTAGCATCTATAGGCATGGTGGAATGGAGAAGCTAAGGAGGAAGTAACCAAAATACACAAACGTGGGGAAGTCTAATTTTATTAGGTAGAAAATTGTTAATGAGTATACAGGCATACCTCTGAGATAATTGCAGATTCAGTTTCAGACCACTGCAATAAAGCAGATATTACAATAAAGCAAATCACATACATTTTTTGGTTTCCTAGTACTTATAAAAGTTATATTTACACCACACTATAGTCTATTGAGTGTGCAATTGTATCATGTCTAAGAAATGTGTATACCTTAATTAAAAATAGTTTATTGCTAAAAAATGTTAACCATTCTGAGCCTTTAGCAAATCATAATCTTTTTGCATTCATGGATCACAGATCACCATAGCAAATATAATATTAACAAAAATGTTTGAAATATTATGAGAATTACCAAAATGAGACACAGAGTGACTAAGTGCTGTTGGAAAAAATGGTGCCAACAGACTTGCTCGATGCAGGGTAGCCACAAAGCTTTATTTGAAAAAAAACACAATTATCTGTCATGTACAATAAAGTGAAACACAAATAAAGGAGATACGCCTGTAGTAATCTAAATAGCCTAGAGATTCAGGGTCACTGTAAGTATGGTGATATTGTAGATGGCTGTTCTAGAAGGTAGTGGGTAATGATAATCTTTCACTTTTGTGGCTCAGTGGAGATGGAGGAGGGAGAAACTGCTTTTTTAGGGGAAATACGGAAAGATGAGCTAGCAATGGAGCTGAGGCTAGCACAGGTCCTGCCATTCCTGAATACACAGCAAGCGAGCAGTTAATGCGAAGAGTTGACTCATTGGAAAAGACCCTGATGCTAGGAGGGATTGGGGGCAGGAGGAGAAGGGGATGACAGAGGATGAGATGGCTGGATGGCATCACCGACTCAATGGACATGAGTTTGAGTAAACTCCGGGAGTTGTTGATGGACAGGAAGGCCTGGCATGCTGCAATTCATGGGGTTGTGAAGAGTTGGACACGACTGAGTGACTGAACTGACTGACTGAGAAGTTAATGGAATGTTGGCAAAATTTCATTTTGATGAAAAAAAGAGAGCACACCTCAGCTGACTTGACAGTGTTAAAAATGTGGCTTGTTCAGATACATGTGGTTTGGGGTTACCAATTTGTTTTGCCCTTAACGGTCATGTTGCTACATCTGTAAGAAACATAACCTTTGCTCCAGAAATGATGAGTTAAAGGAAAGTGAAATATATCTGTGCATTCTGGATGTCTGAGTAGTCCATTAATACAAACAGTAATAATAATACCAATCTATTGCAGGAATAAAGGCCTTTTCTTATTCACAAACATGGTTGAGAGGATATGAATCAGTAACCACAGCCTCCTCCGGTTAACTGCTTTAATTCTCCCTTTCAGTTTTGTTTTTTTCTTTTTTTGAGAAAGAAAACATCTTCCAGGGTCTGAAGTAAAAGCAGAAGTGGATGTAAACAAAATTAAAAAGTCAGGTTTTCAGGCTGGATCTGTAATAAGCTTTCAGCTGAAATGAAATGTAATTAGCAACCACGATAATGCAGTTTGCTTCATTTAGCTCTTCAGCGGATTTATAAACAAATTCTGCCGGTTAACTTGTAAAGCAGATGCATCCACTACACTCTGGCAAAGCACGTTAGAGAGGGCCATCTCCTGCAGGTGCAAGGATGACAGGATGATCCATTTATCTGCTCGCCAGTCAGGAATGCTGGTGACAATGAACATGCACCATTTTTTAAAGGCTCCTCTAAAAAGAAGGTTAAGAAATAGTTCATCTGAGGAATTAAGAAGGAAAAGTTGGGAGCAGCACTCAGATTCTCAAAGTAAACATTAATACTTACTTTGTAAAGCTCCCACAAAGACAGACTTAAGTGTTATTTAGGGTTCAAGCATATACTCAATTAACTGACTGCTGGTTACTCTTACCAAAATATTATCAGTGAGTATGAAGTGGGATCAAAGACTTTTTAAAAGCATTTCTGTATTTTGATAGTTTACTCATATTACCTTTAATATGCATAAAATTATTGAGATTATTTGAAAAAGCAAGTAAAAGCAAAATTTTGAGTTCATCCACAGTCAGTTCAGTCATTCAGTCGTGTCCAACTTCTTGCGACCCCATGGACTGCAGCGCACCAGGTTTCCCTGTCCATCACCAACTCCCAGAGCATACTTAAAACTCATGTCCATCAGGTCGGTGATGCCATCCAACCATCTCATCCTCTGTCGTCCCCTTATCCTCCTGCCTTCGATCTTTCCCAGCATCAGTCTTTTAAATGAGTCAGTTCTTCACTTCAGGTGGCCAAAGTATGGAGTTTCAACTTCAGCATCAGTCCTTCCAATGAATATTCAGCACTGATATCCTTTAGGATGGACTGGTTTGATCTCCTTGAGTCCAAGGGACTCTCAAGAGTCTTCTCCAACACCACAGTTCGAAAGCATCAATTCTTCAGTGCTCAGCTTTCTTTATAGTCCAACTCTCACATCCATACATGACCACTGGAAAAACCATAGCTTTGACTGGACAGAATTTTGTTGGCAAAGTAATGTCTCTGCTTTTTAATATGCTGTCTAGGTTGGTCGTGACTTTTCTTCCAAGGAGCAAGGGTCTTTTAATTTTATGGCTGCAGTCACCATCTGCAGTGATTTTTGGAGCCCCCCAAAATAATCTGTCACTGTTTCTACTGTTTCCCCATCTATTTGCCATGAAGTGATGGGACCAGATGCCATGATCTTAGTTTTCTGAATGTTGAGTTTTAAGCCAACTTTTTCACTCTCGTCCTTCACTTTTATCAAGAGGCTCTTTAGTTCCTCTTTGCTTTCTGCCGTAAGGGTGGTGTCATCTACAATTCTGAGTTTATTGTTATTTCTCCCAGCAATCTTGATTCCAGCTTGTGCTTCATCCAGCCCAGTGTTTCTCATGATGCACTCTGCATATAAGTTAAATAAGCAAGGTGACAATATTCAGCTATGATGTACTCCTTTCCTGAAGAGGAACCAGTCTGTTGTTCCATGTCCAGTTCTAATTGTTGCTTCTTGACCTGCATATAGATTTCTTAGGAGGCAGGTAAGGTGGTTAGTATTCACATCTCTTTAAGAATTTTCCACAGTTTGTTGTGATCTACACAGTCAAGGCTTTGTGTAGTCAATAAAGCAGAAGTAGATGCTTTTCTGGAACGCTGTCGCTTTTTCAATGATCCAACGGATGTTGGCAATTTGATCTCTGGTTCCTCTCCCTTTTCTAAATCCAGCTTGAACATCTGGAAGTTCATGGTTTATGTACTGTTGAAGCCTGGCTTGGAGAATTTTGAGCATTACTTTGCTAGTGTGTGAGATGAGTGCAATTTTGCAGTAGTTGGAACATTCTTTGGCATTGCCTTTCTTTGGGGTTGGAATGAAAACTGACCTTTTCCAGTCTTGTGGCCACTACTGAGTTGTCCAAATTTGCTGGCATATTGAAGTGTAGCACTTTCACAGCATCATCTTTTAGGATTTAATTATTTCAGCTGTAATTCCATCACCTCCATTAGGTTTGTTCGTAGTAATGCTTCCTAAGGCCCACTTGACTTCACATTCTGGGATGTCTGGCTCTGGGTGAGTGATCACACCATCGTGATTATCTGGGTCATGAAGATCTTTTTTGTACAGTTTTTCTATGTATTGTTGCCACCTCTTCTTAATATCTTCTGCTTCTGTTAGGTCCATACCATTTCTGTCCTTTATTGTGCCCATCTTTGCCTGAAATGTTCCCTTGCTATCTCTAATTTTCTTGAAGAGATCTCTAGTCTTTCCCATTCTATTGTTTTTCTCTATTTCTTTACATGGATCACTGAGGAAGGCTTTCTTATTTCTCCTTGCTATTCTTGGGAACTCTGCATTCAAATGGGTATATCTTTCCTTTTCTCCTTTGCCTTTTGTTTCTTTTCTTTTCACAGCTATTTGTAAGCCCTCCTCAGACAGCCATTTTGCCTTTTTGCATTTCTTTTTCTTGGGGATGGTCTTGATCTCTGCGTCCTGTACAATGTCATGAACCTCTGTCCATAGTTCTTCAGGCTCTCTGTCTATCAGATCTAGTCCCTTGAATCTATTTCTCACTTCTACTGTAAAATCGTAAGGGATTTGATTTAGGTATACCTGAATGGTCTAGTGGTTTTCCCTAATTTCTTCAATTTAAGTCTGAATTTGGCAATAAGGAGTTCATGATCTGAGTCACAGTCAGCTCCCAGTCTTGTTTTTGCCAACTGTATAGAGCTTTTCCATCTTTGGCTGCAAAGAATCTGTCTGATTTCAATTTTGACCATCTGGTGATGTCCATGTGTAGAGTCTTCTCTTTTGTTGTTGGAAGAGGATGTTTGCTATGACCAGTGTGTTCGCTACTCTGTTAGTCTTTGCCCTGCTTCATTCTCTACTCCAAGGCCAAATGGGCCTGTTACTCCAGGTATCTCTTGACTACCTAATTTTGCATTCCAGTCCCCTATAATGAAAAGGACATCTTTTTGGGGTGTTAGTTCTAGAAGGTCTTGTAGGTCTTCATAGAACTGTTCAACTTCAGCTTTTCAGCATTACTGGTCAGGGCATTGACTTAGATTACTGGGATATTGAATGATTTGTCTTGGAAACGAACAGAGATCATTCTGTCATTTTTGAGATTGCATCCAAGTACTGCATTTTGACCTCTTTTGTTGACTATGATGGCTACTCCATATCTTCTAAGGGATTCTTGCCCACAGTAGTAGATATAATGGTCATCTGACTTAAATTCACCCATTCCAGTCCATTTTAGTTCACTGATCCCTAAAATGTCAATGTTCACTCTTGCCATCTCTTCTTTGATCACTTCCAGCTTGCCTGGATTCATGGACCTAACATTTCAGGTTCCTATGCAATATTGCTCTTTATAGCATTGGATTTTACTTCCATCACCAGTTACATCCATAACTGGGTGTTGTTTTTGCTTTGGCTCTAACTCTTCATTCTTTCTGGAGTTATTTCTCCACTGATCTCCAGTAACATATTGGATACCTACTGATCTCATCTTTCAGTGTCCTATGTTTTTGCCTTTTCATACTGTTCATGGGGTTCTCAAGACAAGAATACTGAAGTGGTTTTCCATTCCCTTCTCCAGTGGACCATGTTTTGTCAGAACTCCCCATCATGACCCATCAGTCTTGGGTGGCCCTCCACGGCATGGCTCATAATTTCGTTGAGTCATACAAGGCTGTGGTCCATGTGATCAGTTTGGTTAGTTTTCTGTGATTGTGGTTTTCAGTCTGTCTGCCCTCTGATGGAGAAGGATAAGAGGCTTATGGAAGCTTCCTGATGGGAGAGACTGACTGAGGGGGAAACTGGGTCTTGTTCTGATGGGTGGGGCCATGCTGGTAAATCCAATGGAAAAAAATAAATCCAGAAAATTTAATCCAATTTTCTGTTGATGGGTGGAGCTGTGTTCCCTCCCTGTTGTTTGACCTGAGGCCAAACTATGGTGGAGGTAATGAAGATAACTGTGACCTCCTGCAAAAGTGCCCCCAACCCTGCAGCAGGCCACGGTCGACCTATGCTTCTGCCAGAGACTCATGGTCACTCACGGGTAAGTTGGGTCAGTGTCTTGTGGGGTCACTGCTAGAAAAGATTTTTAAGTGTTAATGAATTATTCTTTTAAATATGCCTCAATTTGTATTTGGGAAAATAAAATCCTCTCACATTTGTATGGTCATGTGGAACCCATTAAGAACAAATTGTAGCTGTTGTTCAATCACTAAATTGTATCTGACTCTTTGCAACCCCATGGACTGCAGCATACCAGGCTTCCCTGTCCTTTACTATCTCCTAGAGTTTGCTCAAATTCATGTCCATTGAGTCAGGGATGCCATCCAACCACCTCATACTCTGTTGCCCCCTTCTCCTCCTGCCCTCAATCTTTCCCAACATCAGGGCCTTTTCCAATGAGTTGGGTCTTTGCATCAGGTGGCCAAAGTATTGGAGTTTCAGCTTCAGTGTCAGTCCTTCCAATGAATATTCAGGGTTGATCTCCTTTAGGACTAACTGATTTGATGTCCTTGCAGCCCAAGGGACTCTCAAGAGTCTTCTCTAGCACCACATTTCGAAAGCATCAATTCTTTGGCACTTAGCCTTCTTTCTGGTCGAACTGTTACATCCATACATGACTACTGGGAAAACCATTAATTTTGACTCTAAGGACCTTTGTCAACAAGGTGATGTCTCTACTTTTTAATAAACTGTCTAGGTTTGTGATAGCTTTCTTTTCAAGGAGCAAATGTCTTTTAATTTCATGGCTGCAGTCACTGTCCACAGTGATTTTAGAGCCCAAGAAAATAAAGTCTGTCATAGGTTCCACTTTTTCCCCACTTATACAAAGTGATGGGACCAGATGCCATAATTTTAGTTTTTTGAATGTTTTAAGCCAGCTTTTTCACTCTCCTCTTGCACTCTCATCAAGAGGCTCAATTCTACTTTTTATTAAAATGATGTGAGAAAAAATTCCAACTTTCCTAAGTTAGAAATTTGTATCATGTAAAATAGTTCAAGGAGTTGGCACATTGAAGGCAGATTGTACTCATGTTATTTTGTAGGGGAAAAAAAAATCAAGAAGTATGCGAATGAAGATTTTTACCCCAATAAATCAGCACACCCGTTAGAAGATACAGCTGGCCTAGAAGAAAAACTTTCATTTTCACTTTGTAAAATTCTTTCAAAATTTAAATCAAATTTTAACTCTTCCAGCATAACCTCCACCCATTGTCATTCTCACTTCTTCCTCTGAGATTCTAAGCTCTTCTTATATGCACTACTCCTATCACCCTCTACCTGGCACCCTGATGCTGTTTATTGGCAGTTTCTATCTCCCCAGTAGGCTAGAGCAGAGACCACAGTTGATCTCTTTTGACATTCTTAATGGCTAGCACCATTATCTACAATAGTGCATATATGCAATGATGAGATAAGAGAAGGGAGTGCATGTCTGTGGAATTGGCTCAGGGACATGAAAATTATTTTTGACAAGGTGAACCAAAATTTCACAAAAGTTTAGGCAGTATAAATGTGTGTCACATCTCTTTGCTTTGATGGATTTAGCCTCAATAATGGCTATAAAACAGCAAATACTAAATGATTATATTATACTTGTATTAAAGCCTTCGACTAAAATAGTTGGTGCAAAAACTCCCTCACAAGAGAGAATATAGCACCCCAGGGTGTCACCCTAAAAATTGTTCATCAGAAGTAGCTATTATTGTTTTTTTTAAGTCTTATTAGAACTGGCTCTGTCCTATGGAACATCTTTATCAGTATATACTACATTAGACTTACAATGTTTTATTATGTACATGTCATATATTCTGACACTTCATGCTCACTTTGAAGGTCATAAGATAATCCTATCCATCTCTTCACAACCCACAATGTGCAAATCTATAAACTTATCTAAATCTTTGCAACTACTCTCCCAGTCAACAAAATAAGAAACAAATGCTTCTGACCAGGCTTTCATTCATTAATACATTTATTCAACAAATATGCATTAAGCGTCTACTTATGTTCCTGCTCTTTCTTGTTTTAGGTATTCATGATGTAGAAGTGAAGAAAACAGAAAAAAAAAGCAACCCTCTTGTTCTTGTAGCTTTATTCCATTGAGGAAGAAAAACAATAAGCAAGCATAATACATACTGTTGGGCAAATAGAACAGGGTCAGAGAGGAATGTGAGTGCTGGGCTGGGGTAGGGAGTTCAGTCTTAGTGAAGGTAGTCAAGAGAAAAGGATGATGACACTTAGCTGGCAGGAGGAGGGATTTACCCATGAAAATATCTTCCCCAGTCGTCATACTATTTGAAACTTTCCAATTGATTCAGGCTTTGAGTCTATGCAGTTGGTTTCAATTAGCTACACACGTCTCACACTAACTTGCCTTTGTATTCATTTATTTAACAAGTATTTGTTAATACTGTGGTGTTGGAGAAGACTCTTGAGAGTCCCTTGGACTACAAGGAGATCCAACCAGTCCATCCTAAAGGAGATCAGTCCTGGGTGTTCATTGGAAGGACTGATGCTGAAACTGAAACTCCCAATACTTTGGCCACCTCATGCGAAGAGTTGACTCACTGGAAAAGACCCTGATGCTGGGAGGGATTGGGGGCAGGAGGAGAAGGGGACGACAGAGGATGAGATGGTTGGATGGCATCACCGACTCAATGGACATGGGTTTGAGTAAACTCCGGGAGTTGGTGATGGACAGGGAGGCCTGGCATTCTGCAATTCATGGGGTCGCAAAGAGTCGGACACGACTGAGCTACTGAACTGAACTGAACTGAACAAGTATTTATTGACTACACAGTGTGTGCTACATATTGCCAGGATATAAGGGTGTGTTAACATAGTCCCTGTAGCAAGTTGCTCAAATCCTAATGGGTGATGCAGACAGTGAGTAAATAACTTCCAGTGCTCCAAGAGAAGGCTGAGCAGAGGTCATGGGCCCCTGAGAAAGAGGAGACTAAATTCTCAGAAGTAACAGTCATCACAGAGGAGAGGTTGGCATTTCAATTTTATCTGTAAAAACACTTAATAGGGATAAAAATCCAAAGTGATAAAAATATTGAGTATTAAATAGTACCTTGATTCTTATAGACATGGAAAGTATAGGACTGCCATTCATAATGTTTTCTCTAAATGCACACAGAAATGCTGAAATGGCTACATTCTTGCCATATTATTAACTATCAGTAATAATAGGATAAATGTCAACATTTCTTTAACACTGAGCATCTATGAGTTCTGATCCCTGTCACATACTCTTATTCCAACTCTCAGGAAGTTTTCTTTCAAGGATTGATAGACACATGAGCAATTATGCATTTTCAATGCAAAGCCATTAGACTGGATCTCACACAAAGAATCCTCACTTCCGTTTCTCCTATCACAGGGTGAATGTTCACATGTGTATCCCATATTTGTAATTTTCAAGATGTTTTCATGTTGTATTGCTTGGTCATCTTCTTATCCCCTTGTGTGCTCACTTGCTCAGTCATGTCTGACTCTCTGTAACCCATGGACTGTAGCCAGGCTCTGCTGTCCGTGGGAATTCTCAGGCAAGAACACTGGAGTCGGTTGCCATTTCCTCCTCCAGGGGATCTTACCAGTCCAGCAATCGAACCCACATCTCCTGTGTCTCCTGCATGCGCATGTAGGTCCTTTACCTCTGCACCACCTGGGAAGTCCTTTTATCCCTTATGACCATTTTATCCACAATAGTATCTCCAACATGTCTTTTAGCTCTAAGATACTAATATCTCTAGAAGATAGGCTTTCTCCCTACCCTCTCAGCTAAATTTTATGATACAGATCCAGAATATTACAACAGTTTTGCTTATTATGAGCATTCATCATGGATCTTAAGAAACATCTGTGTGCTAAATAAAGGCTTCTTTTTCCTTCCTCCAATGATTATCACATTTCTGAAGACCCAACACAGCTTAGCAGGACTAGGAATAGTTTTACCCTACTCCACCCCACATGGGCTGTTCTTTTAAGTTTACACAGCTTGACCTCTTTGCATCTGCTTTTGCCCACTCCCAGTCCATTTCAGCTTTTTCAAATCTACTCTTAGGTGTTCTACTGGGTGTGTAATGGGCCAATACTTCTCCAGCTCCATCAGGAGTTCTGGTGGAATTCAAGAGGGTTGTGTCTGCTTAGGAGTGCTACACTGAACTATTTTTCTGGCTTTTGGCCACTGGCGAAAAGGGGTCACTGGGAATGGGATTGTTTGTTACCTCTGTTTAGACTCTGATACTGGAGGGTATGTCTTATGATTCCTAAGCAAACTTCTGGAGCTTGTCATCCTTTTTATTCTAACCCATTCCCAACAGGAAAACTTCCATCTCCCTCCCATGTTTCCTCAGACAGACTTCTCAGAACCTATCTGACTCCATCCAGCAGTCCTTAACCTAGATTTTGTCCCCAAGTTCCCTGGGGACCTTCCACAAAGCCTTCACTGTGGTGGGCATGGACTTGCTCTGATACTTTCTGAGCACTGCTTTATAACTACTCTAACCCTGACCAAGGGTTTCCCTGGTGGCTCAGTGGTAAAGAACCCACCTGCCAATTCAGGAGACACTGATTTGACCCCTGGACTGGGAAGATCCCCTTGAGAAGGAAATGGTGGTCCACTCCAGTATTCTTGCCTGGGAAATCCCACGGACAGAGGAACCTGGGGGGCTATATAGTCCGTGGGATTGCAAAGAGTAGGATGTGATTTAGTGACTAAACAACAACCACTACCACCCTGACCAGAGCAGCAACTCATTCCGTATATTTGCTTAAGTTGTTGCGAATTTCTTCCAGGCTGCCTCCCTTTCACCCCATCCTCAGGCTGTCACCCAGTCACTATGCTCGCCTCCCCTCCATTCTAGCCTGTTTCTCTCCATCCAGACAAAACTGGTCTTGCAGAGCCTTTCCTCACAGTTTTGTTCTTCCTTGGCTGTGAGCCCAGAGACTAACCCCACCCTGACCTTGGTCTTTCCTCACTGCCATGTTGCATTTGTAACATCAGCTGGAGCCATGAAGAGCAACCATCCTAGAAACAATTCTGAAACAAACCAAAACATAATGTCCACAAATATTCACGCATCTTAATTGAGAGTTTTTGCATTAGTAAGGTACTGTCTTCTGTAAAGTGTTTCAGAAAGGAGCAGAACAACTATTTTTATGCTAGGAGCTAGGGATTCCCAAAATTCCTCCACAGTGATTCAAAATGCATTAGGACTACAGTGAAAGCTCTTCCTGTTCATGTCACCAAGAGATTTTTTTTAAACTCAGAGTGTGTATTTGTTTTTAGAAGAGGATCACAGTTACTATACATAAAAAACATTTTATTTGTATCTCCCCGAAGATGGTTGAAGATAGTGTAAAACACCCGGAAAACTATTTCTGTAAAGTGATGGTACTTTCTAGAAATGCTACTTTTCGGTGCTTAAAATAATTCTAAGTGAGAACCTTTCTCCAAGAACTATATACATATTTTTTTTGCCAAGGACTACACTGAGTTCTTTACAATGCAAAGCTTTTTATCATACTTATAATTATTGAAGTGCCTAATTATTTGACACGAATATTTTTATGAGTGAGGGAGAAAAATTAATTTGTCTTAATTTAAGATGAAAAGTAGAAGAGAAATGTCATTGTCATATGCAAAAGTGGCTTGTAACTGATCCACCAAATAAATATACAGTGTTGCTCTCAGTGAAGTGGATCCTGGAAAAAGCTACTTTTGGCATGATGTGATATTCAAAGCCTTAATGATAGAGAAGAAAGTAGATTTTAAATTAGTATTTTCACTTTGGAAATTAATATTTTAAATATTTGAAGAAACCTTTTTAAGGTTTATTTGATGTACTCTTTTATTCCTTGGAAGGAAAGTTTTGACCAACCTAGACAGCATATTAAAAAGCAGAGACATTACTTTGTCAACAAAGGTCCGTCTAGTCAGTTTTTCCAGTAATAACGTATGGATGGTTTTTCCAGTAGTCATGTATGGATGTGAGAGTTTGACTATAAAGAAAGTTGAGTGCCAAAGAATTGATGCTTTTGAACTCTGGTGTTGGAGAAGACTCTTGAAAGTCCCTTGGACTGCTAGGCGATCCAACCAGTCCATCCTAAAGGAGATCAGTCCTGGGTGTTCATTGGAAGGACTGATGCTGAAGCTGAAACTCCAATACTTTGGCCACCTGATGCAAAGAGCTGATTCATCTGAAAAGACCCTGATGCTGGGAAAGATTGAGGGCAGGGGGAGAAGGGGACAATAGAGGATGAGATGGTTGGATGGCATCACCGACTCAATGGACATGGGTTTGGGTGAACTCCAGGAGTTGGTGATGGACAGGGAGGCCTGGCGTGCTGTGATTCATGGGGTTGCAAAGAGTCGGACATGACTGAGTGACTGAACTGACTGATTGACTGATTCTTTTCTCTTTTTTCTAAAAAAGTTTTTTTGGGCAGAAAAGTGGTGTTTGCAGGCACCTATATCCTAATGGCTTTTTCATTATGTAACATTAGTAATCTATTGGGCATGGAGATAAAGGGGATTGAATCATAGGGTATGAGGTCAGTTATCTAATGATCATACAACATAATTCATTTTTCCCTCCAAACCAGCACGAGTTGCCAGTTAAACCATCTTGACAATAGATGGTTGATTTATGTCGTTAATTTTTTGAGATAGATACTGGATGAAGAAGTGAAGTGAAGTGAAGTGAAAGTTGTTCAGTCTGTCCAACTCTTTACGACCCCAGGGACTATACAGTCCATGGAATTCTCCAGGCCAGAATACTGGAGTGGGTAGCCTTCCCCTTCTCCAGAGGATCTTCCCAACCCAGGGATCGAACCCAGGTCTCCTACATTGCAGGCAGGTTCTTTACCAGCTGAACCACAAGGGAAGCCCAGATACTGGGTAGACTGCATGAATTTCTTGATTATGGGACTACACATTAGAGCATAATTTCTAAGTTTGCCAATGTAGTGTATTTCAAGTGTTGCTGTAGAAAATCACGGTGTCAGGATGCTGCTGGTGGGGAGGGGAAGGATGGGAACATTTCTCCATACTCTATCCCACACTCTATTCTCTACCGCTCCACACTCTAGCAGCACTCTTCAAACTTTCATGTGCGTGGGAATCAACTGGGGGTGTTGGTGAAGTGTAGTAGGTCTGGGATGGGTTTAAGCTTCTGCATTTTGAACAAGCTCCCAGGTGATGCCAAGGTTGTTGGTCCAGAGACCACACTTTGAGGAGCATGGCTCAGAAGTCAAAATTGTTTGATCTCAGAGTTAAGAATCATCTTTCACAAATTTGGGGAGATTCTTCCTGAATCAAGAAGACTTGGCATGCTTGCCTGTTATATTTACAGCTAAATTTTGCTCATTTCAGTAAAGTCTTCTCAAATTTGCCCAAAATTTTAGGGCAAATGAGCATATATACAGTTGGCAATTAATCTTTGATAACCTGGATGACTATAACTCCTATATATATATCATAAATTGTCCCTAAGGGCTAAAAAGCAGTTCTGATTGCACTGGATTTAAACCTAGAATCTGTTTTGCAAATCAGCTAAGTATAGGAAAACTACCCCACAAGGAGCTGGCATTGTGAACCATACTTATTTCTATTGTAAGAGTTACTGGAAAAAAAGGGGGGGATGAAAAGTACTGGTAGATTTTAATTATTTTCAAAAAGTAAACAAAAATAACTCCAGACATGTCATCTGGGGACACAGGACTGAGGACAAATGAAATTTGCTTTCTAAGACTGGTACTCAGGGGAGAAACCAACAGCTAAGCACGGTATGTCTAAGAGCTAAGAGCCTGCACATTTTGCTATCTCATGAAAAGTGTAATTTACAGAGTTGCAGTAATAATAACAATGATAATGATGTGAATTAATAAGCTCACCAGTGAAACCACCATTCAAATACATGTTGGGTAATTTAATTAGCCTTGGCTGTACTTTCTCTGTCAATCCCAAACTTACAGGGATTGAATTGTTAAGTACATTTTTCACCCTGTGATTCTGAGAAGTTTATTTTTACCTGGCAAATTATTTTAAATGTGAGACAAAGCAGGGCCGCGGTGGTGAAATCACATAGGAAGTCTGCGTTCCTGCTCCCCAGGCTTGGGCCCTGGCTGCCCCAGACCCTGGTGCACAAAGAGCTGGTGTGAATTTCAGATCCTGGGTCTGCTCTAAATCATGGAAACTGGAGAAATTAGAAATGACACCATTTACCCAGGGGCCTTTGCTGAGGAGTATTTTTTTTGGAACTTTTACATCAGTCTCAGAACGCACTGGCTTCATTAAGTCATGTGTGTCATTGTGTTAGGAAGGAAGGAAAGAACATGTTATTAGCTAGGGATATTTTTTTCTTCTCCCTCCACCACCCTCCTTTCTCATCGCATTTCATTGCATGTGGTATTTCCCTTCCCTCCCAAGATATCTATTATATCTTTCCTCTCAAGATTCCTTATGCCCCAACTTCCTTATGTGTTAACTTTCCTGGCACGTGCTCTGAAGAAGTATATTTCTTTTTGTACATACAGTTTTGGAAGCAAACTCCCTGGCAAGGATTAAGAGATGGTTGTAGGGTCAACATTTAACTGCCCTGATAATATAGTTTTTTCTTCTCTTACCCACATCTTTATTTTCCTTTTCCTTTGAACCTTATATTTTCAGAGCTAGGGAGGAAATAATGAGAAATAATCTGTGTCTGTGTGTGTGTGTGTGTGTGTGTGCGTATGTGTGTGTTTTAGGAGGATGATTGTCATTGAAACTGATATGTCTAGTCGATAACAAAAACTGTCCTAGCCTCCCACAGAACATAAGCCCCGAGGGCTGGGAAGAACAAAGCCATCCTCAGAGACGAGTGGGGAGGGGTGGGGGGTCATGTGCAGCCTCTCATCCCCGTGGCACCAGCCAGAGCCCACAAACCATTTTATCATCCTCCGGTCCTACAAGATCAAGGAAGGCGCTGTTTGGAAAGTTCCCGTCAAGGCTGAGTTAAATATTCCAGTCTTTTGTTTGTCCTAGTGGCTTTCCTCTGCCTTTTTCTAGGATTCTCAGCATAGGCTGAGTCAAAGGAAGTTTCTGGAGTCCATTTCACTTCCCCAACCCCCTGCTTTTTTTTCCTTTTTTTGGTTTGGTTAGAGGCCTTTCATTCAGCATTCCCTCACTTGCTTCTGTGTAAATTTGGATCTTTTACTAGTAGTTGGGAATAGGGAGATTCTTTTCTTTCTACAGTGAGGACCCAGTTCACCTCCAAGTCAAAAGTGCCTTTGACTATTGTTTGCAAAAACTTTGCATACTCTATATATTTTGAAAAATTTTGAAGTTTTAGGCCTAGAGAGATACCTATGATCCAGAGACTTATTTTATTATCTCCAAAATTAATGTGAATGTCTGAAAATATATTTGGTGAATGAAAGTATTTCTCAAATTGCTAGTTACAAAATAAGAAATAGTCTAAGAAATCTAAGAAATAATCAAAGTCTGGAGGGAGCTTGTGGGCAGTGGAAGTGACTACTAGTAGTTATGAGGTTTATTTTTGTGGTGATGATAATGTTATAAAATTGATTGAGGTGATGTTTGCTCAACTCTGTAAGAATACTAAAAATTATTGAATTGTGTATTTTATAGAATCACCTAGAGAGCTTTTAAAATTTACTAAAGTCAAAGCCCCACCCAAAACCAAACAAAGCAAAAACATGGGTTAGAGTCCATCAGTATATTGTAAATATTCTCTTCTTTTTAAAAAATTTTAGTTGAACGTTTAAATGATTCCCAAATCATAACAATATAAAAAATACTCACTTCTAGCCTTCTCTCCATCCATTTTGTCCCCTGCCCCCATGCTATACACTTTTATTAGTTTTTGTGTATCTTTCAAGTGTATTTTTCTGTAAATCATTGGTTTTCAAACATGGATCAGCATTACCTACAGGGCTTGTGAAAACAGAGACAGTCAGGCCTCACCCGTAGTTTCTGATTCAGTATAAGTGTGGGGAGAGGCTGAGAACTGTACTTCTAACACGTTTTCAGGGGACGATGATGCTGTTGGCCTGTTAGAAGCACTGCTACAAAAAGGAGAAGGAATCATGGCAAGGAGAAATCACGGATGGCACTTTGAATGAGGCCACGGGGACTAGTAAATTTAAATAAAATCCTGAGGTTGGTAGGGAAGGTTTAGAAACAGTGGAGTTGAGTTTGGGTGAGCAAGATGTGGCTTCCTTAGACAATCTGGTAAAGAAAAAGTAAAACTGAAGGTATTGAGAGCCTTAAGGCTGGGGAGAACACCACACCATCCTTTCTGCTAGATCCCCCAGGGCACTCACTCGCTACACGTGGCCACTGAGCACCTGAAATGTAGCCAGTATGACTGAAGAAGTAAATTTTTAAACTTTATTTAATTTTAATTCATTAAAATTGAAAACAAAAAGCTGATAATTAATGGAAAGCTTTTAAACATGTTTGTAACAACTTGGTACGTGAATCTCTGTTTTCAACTGTAAATTTTATGAAATCTAGTACAGATCAAATATGTTCCATGAAAATCTAATGTTTGAATTGAGATGTGCTAGAAGCAAAAAATATATATCAAATATTGAAAGCTTGGTTTCAATATTAAAATATCTCATTATAATTTTTATATTGATTACATGTTAAAATGATGAGATTTTTCAAGTATTTGGTTGAATAAAATACATTAATTATGTGAAAATAATATTATTAGTTATCTAAAATTAATTTCTACTTTTTAAAACTTTTTAACATAGCTAGTAGACAATTTGAAATTATTTATGAGGCTGTTATATTTCTGTTGGACAACGCTTGTCAATGTGATGTCCGACAGAATAGATACTAGCTACATGGTGCTATTTAAATTTTTATTAAAATCAAATAAAATTTAAAATTCAGTACCTCAGTCTCAGTAGCCACATTCACATGTTCAACAGCTGTACATGCTGAGTGGCTACCATATTGGAGAGTGCATTTATAGAATATTGATAACAGCATAGGAGATTCTATTGAACAGCTCTGATCTACATGTTTTTAATGAATAGACAGGCAAGATTCTTTCTTAAAGATGATAACAGGAGTTTTGAGGAGAGGATTAAAGATCTGAAACAGCAGATGCTGGAAATATTTCACCAAGTCTTCAAGAGATGAATAAAAACAATTGGAGTTGTAGCTATGAAGCCCTCACTGAAGCAAGGCAGTTGAAGTTTGATAGAGCTATAATGGCAGCCGACCACGGGATTCTACCTGGCGAGCAAATGCTTTGTTTAATAGGTTAACCAGAAACTCTAGGCTAAGGAAGAAAATAACTAATGCCAAAATTGAGGTGGAGGCAGTAAAAAATGGTGATGGATACAAAGGACAGAATGAAGATGACAGTGTGGACAAGAACAAAAGTTTATTAAATATAAAATGATAAGAGAAATGGAAGAAGTATGAGAGATATCATACAACAGAAAAATTTTGAAGTCTGCATTATTGGAGTGGAACAATTTCAAGTGGTGATATAGACAAAGGTATGACTCATCAAGTGGGTAGCTGAGTTTGGAGTTGATTATATAGGGTGGAGCCGACATAACACAGTGTTAACAGCATGACTGTTAAAGTTTTCGAGGAGGATAGCTGGTAAAACAGAGAGAGACCTGATAGGTGCCGAAGGTGGAAGAATGACCAGGTAGGTGCTGAGGTCAGGAAAGGGAAAGGCGGAAATAAGTTGATGATCAGAACCCCCCCAGAAAATTGTGCAGAAAAGACATGGAAATGATGATCAGAAGTGATGTGGGAAGCAAGTCATATGTTGCTTCATAAAGCTGCTCTCTTTTTCTTCAATCAAACCTAACCATTCTCCTCTCTTGAGCTCTGAGGCACTTTGCACTTCTTTGGTAAACTGCGGCTGTTCATACAGTCATCTAAACGCTTCCCCCGCCCCTCACCTCCCCACCTCCCCCTAACCTTTACTCCTGTCTCTACCTGATGCACACATACATACATACATACCCTCATCGGATTATAAGGTCTTTGAAGTTTAGAACAATGTTTTCCTCTTTTATTCAAGTTTCTGAATATCAATAAACTCACGTTGAACTAATTTTGATTGAGATTCTTATAAGCAAGGACTTCCCTGGTGGCTCAGACCTGCAATGCAGGAGACCTGGCTTTTATCCCTGGGTGGAGAAGATCCCCTGGAGAATGAAATGGCCACCCACTCCAGTATTCTTGCCTGGAGAACCACATGGACAGAAGAGCCTGGCAGGCTACAGTCCACGGGGTCAGAAAAGATACGGACACAACTAAGTAACTAACACTTTCACTTTTTCACTTTCTCCTGTAGGCAAATAGCACAAAGCAAAGCCACTGTACCTCATTGTAGATTTTTAAGCAAAAGAAATACAGTGGAAACATGCAAGATGGATTCTTGATAAAGATGGGACCCAAGAAGAAAGGTGTAATCATGTCAGTGTCTTTCACTCAGCATCTTTTTCTACCGGGCACTGTGGTTAGCTTTGCATGTGTACGTGGCTATGGTAGTTGTCCCAGTGTGGAGTGCTAATGGTGTAATAAAGAAATGTGAGATAAAAGGCAGGAGGCAGGAAGGAGAGCAGAGATCCCCAATGCCCAGTGCCCACTATTTGACTCCAGTGCTACACTGTTACAGCAAGCTAAAAGTCCAGGGACTTAGGCAAACAGAAGTTAACATCCACCCACATAAAGACAACAATTTAAACCCTGTGAGTGATATTTTAATCCCTCAGCACCCAGAGGTCAGGGCTTTACATGCCAGGAATGGATCAATTACGCAAATATAATGGTAATGTAGAGCATGTGGTTGGAGCAACGTGTCAGTCCATGTCATCTTGGATGTCCCAGAGACCACATGTGACATATGCCAGGATATCCAAACTGCTAACACTGACTTCCGCCTTACCACACTTCACATCCTTTCAAGGATAATTAACAATTTGGCAAAATTGATTTTGAAAAGAGGGGAAGCAAAGACAAAATTTTATTTACTCTTTTCCTTTTCTCTCGCTAAGATCTGTTTCCCTCTATGTTCCTTGCAGTTCGAGTTTGTTCTGTAAACAAATGGGTCTCATTTTTCTCTTGAATTTGGGGTAACTTTACAGCTTAAGGGCCACCTGCGATTCTCCTATGTATGTATGCATAGCCTGGACCATCAACAGGAAAATGCAGCCTAGTGAAGTCTGTGCGGTGCTCTGGAAAGAGCACGGCAGCGCTCTGAGAGTGAAATGGAAAAACTTAGTTGGCCCAGGGAGGCCTCCATTTTGGGCTATAAATTTGGAGATTTAGAGCCAAATCCTCATTCCATGTGACTCCAGGGGCGCTTTGGTCAGTGTGTAATTCAGTGTGGGTTGGGCAAGGAAAAGACCAAAGAACATGAAACTGCCAAGTCTGAGGCCGGTTACGCAGTTGTGACCTGACCTAGAATACGGTGCCGAGTTGTGTGTGGGTAACTCAACCATAAAAAGGCAGCTGTGGTCTTATTAGTCGTGAACTTGAGATCATTTTTGCAGAAGATGGATTGCCCCTAAATGATTGATCTGGTATTTGGAGGAAATGCTGTTCTCTTTGCTTCTCCCAAATGGAGACACTAACCAGATGCTTGTCCCACACCCAGAACATTATTTGTGGTGTGGCTCTTTCTGTGGCCTGCTGGGGAATGATGACCTTGGACTGACAGATCCCCTTTAAGTAGCTAACTTATGTTTTTCATCTTAACATGATATGCCAGAGGCGCTGAATAACAGCCTACATCCTTGCACACACCACATGTCTGTGCCAGGTTTAAGCTGATAAAAGCTGGAGGGAGTGTTTTTCAAGTGGTCTGACTGAGGCTGGAAATGGGGATATTCAACAAGAGACACAAAGAAAGCGCTCCTTTTTTTGCCCTTAGGCCCCCTTGAAGAAAATCATGGAGACTCTGTGAGCTTGGACTCAAAGTAGCTTAAAATTTCAAGCCAAGGGTAATGTCCCTCCCCTTTCTTTGTGAGGTTTTGCAGGAAAATAACCTGTTTTCTTGAGAGATTAGGTTTGTCAGCTTCAGCATCACATGGCAAGGTCTGACCCTGGGTATGATGGGGCTCTCAGGAAAATCAGCAGTGCAGGAAAAAGATCACCTGGACAAGCTCAAATCTGATAAGGACCCGGAAGAGGAGAGCCAGGGCAAAGGTGAGCCCAGCCTAAGGGCCTCTGTCTTCTCCTGAGCCACAGAAAAAGAAAAATCTAGGAGCAGGTGCTGGAAGATTTCCCCCAAACAAAGACACGCACCCTTTTATTTCTGATCTAGAAGAAAAAGAGATGCATGCTAAGTCACTTCAGTCGTGTCCAACTCTTTGCTCCCTTATGGACTATAGCCTGCCAGGCTCCTCTGTCCATGGGATTCTCCAGGCAAGAATACTGGAGTGGGCTGCCATTTCCTCCTCCAGGGAACCTTCCTGACCCTGGGATTGAACCCGTGTCTCTTTCGTCTCCTATATTGGCAGGTGGGGTCTTCACCACTGGCACCTCCTGCATGGATTTTCTTCCCATGCTGCTTCCTGACCTGTACAATGGTACTGTCTTTTCTCCTGAACCTTCTCCCCGCCTTTGCCCATCACCAGTTCTTGTAGACTGGATAGCAAGCCAGCAGGACTGAGGTTACTGTCGTTCTGAAGATGCAGATTATTTCCAGGTGTGAACTAAAAGGAATCAAATATTAAATCGGTATTTGATGAGAATAAAAGCCTTGAGAATAATAATATCTTCTGTTTGGAAAGCATTTGATTACTTCGGAGACAGTTTCCCCTGATACTTCATTTGAGTCTTACAAAAGCCCTGTGAAGTAAGTGGGTCAGGTGGTGTTTCCCAATTCCACAGATGAAGAAACAGCCCCCAGTTTAGAAGGGAATAGAATCAGTTTAGTATAGAGACCGATTCTAAAATCCATAATTCTAAAAGCCAGAAACCATAGAAATACACGGCAGAGCAGGTGTACTCTGGGGACCTTGTCATTCCACCTAGTCCTCTGCCAAATCCGTATCTCAGGCTGCAGAATAATAGGAGATGTGGGTGACCCATGGCATCCTTTGTCACCTCTGCTTCCACGGTGGTCCTTTCAACTAGGGTGATTATAACATGCCATCTCACCCCTCGCAGTACCTCAGAATCCTTTCTAGCGGGATCTTCCTGGCAGACCATGTTGGACTGGAGCGGGTTTCACTTTGACAGAAGTCAAATTGTTCATTAAAAATTGGTCAAGAGGCTCCTTCCTGCCCACCCGTCTCCTTTCCCTGCAAGTCTACAGCTATCAGGTGACCCTTTTCACTATCGGTCACCCAACGGCCTTGCTCTTTTTAGTCTCTGCATGTGATCTAAAACTCAAGGAATAACCATCCCTTACCTGGGTGGATAAGTGTACACCTGTACATACCTTTACCTTTTCGGCCAGTGCAGGGAGACTTGGGGGATTTTTGCAGAATGGTTTGTTTGTTTCTTAACACTTTCATACTCACAGATACGCAGCAGTCTTGTATTGTTGGCCCTCCTGCTTGAAATGTTTGCCTCCACATACCCAAATGTCTCCCTCTCTCACCTCCAATCAAATAGCCACTTCCATGTCATCTTCTTAGTGGACCTCTCTTCCCCACCACTTAAAAGTCTCAACCCACCCATGCCCACTTGACAGTCCTGATCCCACCTGCCTTGCTCTACTTTTTTTTTTTTTGCATAGCATGTATCACCCCATATAATCTACTGATTTATATTTATGTTGTTTATTGTTCATCTCTTTTGTGAGAATTAAGTTCTAAGAGGGGAAGAAGTTAGATTTTTATTGCTCTTTGTTGTATCCAAACATCTAAAGCAGTACCGGGCACATAGTAAGTGCTCAAAAAAGTGTTTGTTGAAACAATGAAATTTCCTTCCTCCTTTCCTTCCATCTTACCCCTCCTTTCTCAGCCTTCAGATTGTGTTCACATTACAGTTTTCATCAATCACTCATTTCTTTACACCAAATCACCGCAAATCACTGATTGGCCTCCACTTGGGAATATTCACATGTATATTTTACCAGGCCAATTAGTCACAGTACCTTTTAGGTGAAGTAGGGCATTTATGAGGACTACCAAGGAACTAGAATGTATCTCAGTTCTGTTGATGTAGGAATTTTTATTGAGCTATATTTTCTTAGGCCTTGGAAGAACTGTTTATGGGGCCCCCAATCACAAGACTGAGAATTATTAATTCCAGTGCACAAAAAATTAGGTGCCAGTTTTCATATCTTGATAAACTCTGAAATTCTTTACATCCTCTGTCCTTCATGACCCTTCTCTCTTCTCTACTTTCTTTCACAATAATCTCCAGCCCCTGCGTTACACAGAATGCTGTGTAAAAGTAAGAAAAAGAAAAGCTATTCAATATTGTTAGCATAAGGACAGAGTAATAGGTGATAGAGACATATGGATGATGGAGGCACAAAACAGGTGGACCATACAGGACATTGCATGTATTAACCTGTAAACTTTTCCTGGCCAAATAAACCAGTCACTGTGGGAAAATTTGTGGAGGGAAAAAAAAAAAACAAGGGTGCACAGCCATCACCTCCTTTACTAAGGAACTGAATAATTCACAGAAAGACACATATCTGCCAAGCTAATCAGAATATTGATACTGGTTAATTTGAGCACTGCCTTCCCAGTAGGGCAATCTACTTAGGAAACAAAATCATGAGCTGAAGGTTGCATGATGAATATAAATTCAGAGCAAAGGAACTTGGTTGTTCCTGACTGGCAGTGGAGATATCGCAATTCCAGCAGCTAGAGGTACGGACAGTGGGCCAGATGTCTGCACCAGGGGTCACTTGCCTGTGTCTGCAACTGCCGCAGATGTTGTGGCACTGGCTGCCAGCTTCAACTCTTTAGTTTTTTCCTTAATACCATCACACTTCTGTTACACTCGTCCTTCTGTCACTCTTCCTCATTTTAGCATGTACATGGATTTCACTTACTTTAGTTTATAACCTCCCGGTTTACTATATAGGCTGGTAAACTTTATGCCTGTTGCTAACTGGTGACAGTAGGCAGTAGTAGACCCTTTATTCCCAGACCCTCATTTGAGGAAGAGGAACATGGGGTGACGTCCTTTCAATACATATCTTCAGTACATGTATTCAATGACACTAGAGAATGGATTGCTAATACACATTTACACAGGTCAGGTAAACTGTGATTTGCCTCAGCCAGAGAAATCACCATTCTGGCACTAGCCTGTACTGTTTCTCTAATTTCTAAGGCCAACCTTTGTGATGATTGTCCCTGTGCCACCTATAGTAATTCCTCCAGTTCCTTAAATATGGTACAGGTAGTTACACATTTAAGAAATATGCAAGTATGCCTTTGCCTCTGTATGTATCTGTTTAAAGCCCAAGTATGACATGGAATGTAAATATCAAAAATTAATTGTGATATTTACATTTGACTGACAGATGTGACTACTGTCAAATTAGATATACTAGAGGCAGAAGACACCGAACAAAAGTTTATAAAATGTTATGATGGAAGAAAATGTTTTGCATATATTTAGCAGATTAAACTTAATAAATGTGGGAGGAATATTCATCTTGACTATTTGTTACTATCCAAAACATAAAAATACTTAATAGGAAAAAAAGAAGGCTATTAGAAAAGAACAAAGGGTGTGAATAGGCAATTCTCAGTATAAGAATTTCAAATGGCCAAAAATATGAAAAGTTTCTCCGTCTTATTAGTGACCATGGACAAATACTGTTAAAAATAATGAGATTCTCTTTCTTTTAGGTTGGTAAAAATTTCAAGAGATTGGTAAGGTGGCTCAGACAGTAAAGAGACTGCCTGCCAATGCAGGAGACCAGGGTTCGATCCCTGGGTTTGGAAGATCCCCTGGAGTAGGAAATGGCAACCCACTCCAGTATTCTTGCCTGGAAAATCCCATGGACAGAGGAGCCTGGTGGGCAATAGTGCATGGGGTCACAAATAGTTGAACACAACTGAGTGACTACTATGTTGAAAATGGTGTGGAGAAAGGGCATCAAATACCATGGCTGGATAATAGCTGCAACATTTTAAAAGAGCGTCTGACAATTCTTGTCAAGTTCTTAAGTGTGAAAAGCTTTGACTTGGCAATTCCACTTCTATAATCCATCCTGAAACAAAGCTCTCAGAAGAGTTTAAATATATTAACTGCAAAATTTTTTGTAACAGCAAATTCCCTAAATGTGTATCATAAATCACAATACATTCATAAAATGAAATTCACGTAGCTGTTAGTACGGCGTTGGTGGTATAGGGGTGAACAGAGCCGCCTTCCATGGAGCCATTGAAGTGAAGGAGCAGATCTGTGTGGACTGATGTGGGAGAATGTCCACAGTATATTTACTGAATGAAAAAAAAAAACAAGTTAAAGATAATGTCTATGGTGTAATCTCATTTTTAAAACAAACATATTTTTTTATGTACATAGAAAAAGGTCTTGGAAGAAGCACTAACCCCTTCCAACTATCTGATAATGACAATGAGTTTCCCTTTTTTTTCTGTGCTTCATACCTCGGTAGCGTTGGATTTTTCTGTATGGTAACATATCTTGCTTGTTTGAGTTTCCTAGGACCACCATAACAAAATTCCACAGATTGGAGTAAACAACAGAACATCACTGAAATCTTTGTCTCATGGTTCTGGAGCCCATAACTTCAAAATCAAGGTGTTGACAGGGTTGGTTTCTTCTTAAGAAATTATTTTTTATTGAAATATAGTGGATTTACAATGTTATATCAGTTGTAGGTGTACAGCAAAGTGATTCAGTAATAAATACATCTATATCTATGCTTTTTAACATGTATTTATTTTTCATTGAAGGATAACTGCTTTACAATATTGTGTTGGTTTCTGCCATACATCATCATGAATCAGTCATTAAGTATACATGTGTCTCCTCCCCCTTGAACCTCCCTCCCTCCCACCTATAACTATTCTTTTTTAGATCCTTTTCCCTTATAGGTTATTACAGAGCACTGAGTATAGTTCTCTGTGCTACCCAGTAGGTCCTTGCTGGTTATCTATTTATATACTAGTGGGTGTATGTTAACCCCAGACTCCCAGTTCACCCCTCTGGGGTGGTTTCTTCTGACAGCTGTTTCATGCCTCTCCTGGCATTTGGTAGCCTCAGGCATCGCTTGGCTTGTTGATGGCATGCTCCCTATGTCTTCACATCACCTTTCCTCTATGTGTCTGCCTGCCTCTGTGTACAAATCTACCCTTTCTGTAGAAAGAAAGCCATGTTGGATTAGGTTGCACCTCATGACTTTATCTTAATTTGATCGTCCACAAAGACCTTCTTTCCAAATAAGGTCGTGTTCACAGGTCCTGGGAGTTAGGGCTTCGACCTCTTTTGGAGGGGGACACACAATTCCATCCATAGCGCTGTTTATGTAGTGAAAACAATTAAGAAAATCCAGTTTATGCTCTTCACCTTCACTCTGATTTCTTAGTTTTCCTTCTATATTTCTGTTGATGGCTCCTTGTGAGTCAGCATCAAAATCTGGGTACCCTCTCGGACTCTTCCTCCTGCCCTTTCTACCCACCAGCTGCCCGTCCCATCAGGTTTAACAGCCCTTTTATGCTTTCTCTCTAGCAACTGTTTGACCACAAACTCCTAATGTGCAGGGCACTGGGATTTTTATCAATAATAGTGGGGGAATTTAGAGTGTCTGCACCTCTTTCATGGGTGTCAGGACAAGAAATAATACATGTGTTATAGCTCCCGGGAAAGCTTTACTCAAGCCTGTTTTCCTTTTCTCACTAATCCTTCATAATGCCCCAGTTTCATAATGTGATTTAGTGAAATTAAACTCAAACAGCCCTAAATTATATAATTAATTATATTTGGCTTCAATTACATTGACTAATTGATCCAAGCCTGCTCTCCCAGGCTACCTGCAGCCTGAGGTGAAATGAGGCAGGTGTGAGAGCTCATTAGCATAGTAGTTGATGTGTGCTAGCTAATTTGATATTTAAAATTGTTATAAACCTCAGATGGATCCTACCATGAGTCAGGTGAATCTCACCTCTTCCGAGCAGCCCCTGTTATACATGGTTCCCTCATCAAGGGCCTCTGTCATCTCTCATCAGGAGGGCAGGCCCTGCGGTCAGGCCCTTCCTACTCTGGTCCCTTCTACCGAAGTCCCATTCATTTTTCCAACACAGAATGCACTAGTAAACAGTAATCTGAAGCTGGAAGTGAGGAGAGGGAGCTGTTGTGTATGTAGGAGGAATGACTGTGTGACCCATGAGCGCAGTCTCCAAAAGTTGCATCTTTTCAACAATTTATAAGGGCGTATGTGGCTGAGACGATTGTTAAGTACTTGACTGATGATATGATTTCAAAGCCTGGCTACTCAATGTGTTCACCCACCAGCCACAGCAGCATCACCTGGGAGCTTTCCAGAAATGCAGAATCTTGCCCCAGACCATTGAATCAGAATCTGCATTTTAACAAGGTCTCCAGCCCTGTTTTAGAGGAAGACTTGTTTTGTGAAAGCAAGGGTCACTCTGTTCAGCATGTGATTCTCATGTCAGTGGTCAGACTGTGAGACCCAGAAAAGAGGGAATCAAAGAGTAATGCTTCCATTTTACCCACTAACTCCCCAGGCCATGGTCCAATTACAGCCCCTCTTCCAGCTTTGCTCCTTGATATGAAAACCTGACTATGCCTTTGGCTATAAGCACTCGTCTTTTGACAAACCCTGTGTATTCCCAAAAAATCTTCAATTAGACATTCTACACCCCCAACTTACTTTGCTAACTGTATTGCTACTTCCAAACACTATGTAATCTTCCTCATTAGATTTCCTGGGCTTAATCTTTTCACACTCTCTCCTAATTGCAATTGCCCTTTCCATGAAGCCCCTTCATAATTTTCCAATCAAAAAATGATATTTCTCTGAACTCTTATAAAATGTGACACCTCTCTTAAACTGTTTATATTGACTTTATTATAGCCATTGTCTCCCCACTAGGCTGCACCAACACAGTGTCCAGGTGATTAATAATAATCAACTGAGTGACTGACTGACTGAATGAGTCAATCTGTGAAGTCAGGGCCTCAGCAAATTACTCCTTGAGACCAGTTAAGTTCTAAGAACTATGAGTCTTACTTGTTTACTAATTCCTAAGGTGTTGATATTCAGTACCTTCTCACATAAAACTCTCAACAGCAATGAGACTCTACCAAGGACACTTGCTTGAATCAAAAACACAAGATAATGTCAATTTTCCTCAGACTGATGGCGGCTCCAAGGGCTCCAGGCGAAGGCAATCTTTGCATGATTTGTGTACTGAGAGCCCTTTTAGCTCATCCAGTTACTGTGGGCCAATCAGCTTTAGAACATAAATTCATCCACGCAATAGTCTTCTTAATTCAGAAAATATCTCAAAGGAGCACTGAGGGGAAGAGGGTTGCATGTTGGTAGGCAGAGAGAGAAGATGAAATACCCTAACTGTGTTCAATGACCACTTCCAAAATTTTTCGTTTGAGCTTTAAAAATAGCATTTCCAGGCAAGAATCTCAGAAACAGAACTTATGTTATAAAATTACCTCATAGTGATTTCACCTTCCCTGATATTGGCATGCTATGTGGTGGCCCAGATTACATCATTTGAATTCTGACCCAATTCCCAGCTTCTCTTTTGAGATTTATTAAGTATTGGTTTCCTTTGCATAAACAAACAAACAAAAATCACTTCAAAGGTGGTTTCCTTTGCATAAACAAAGAAACAAAAATCACTTCAAAGGCTATGTGGCCATTGAGAAATTATTTGCAACATGAATACCAATATAAATAAATAGCTAAATCAAATTTCCTGTGGCCAACTGAAAAACTTATATATTTAAATTAAAAATTATTGATAAAATGTGCTTTAAGGTTTTTTTAAAATTGTAATAACCTATGCATAACACAAAATTTACCATTTTAAATAATTTTAAGTGTACAGTTTGGTGACATTAAATATATTCATGTTGTTCTGCAACCATTAGCATCATCCATCTATTTTTCCATCTTTCCCAACCAAAATGCTGTACCCATTAAACACTAACTCCCCAGTCTCCTCTTCCCAATCCCCTGGAAAGCATCATTCTCATTTCTGTCTCTATGAATCTGATTACACCTGGTACCTCACGTATGTGGAATCATATTATCTTCACCCTTTTCTGACTGACTTATTTCACTTAATGGAACATGTATCAGAATTTCCTTGCTTCTTAAGGCTAAATTATGTTTCATTGCCTATATATGCTACATGTTGTTTACACATTCATCCCACATGGACACTGGGTTGCTATTGTAAATAATACTGCTATAACATGGGTAATACAATTTTTAATTTAGGCTTTTAAGACGATCTAGGATTTTGACCATGGAGTTTCAATGTGTTTGGAGGGGAAGTGCAAGCCATAGAGCTTATTATTTCATGTCAGAACTTGCATTGATGCTGATCACTCGTCATGCATCAAACAGCTAATCCTGATCATCAGTTCTTTGGTGTGTGTGGTTGGCAGTGCCCATTGGTATGAAAAGGAATTGGTGTGTAAGCAATATACATGGGGATCATGTGAACTTCACTTGTGTATTGAAGGTAGTAAGGGTTATCTCTTATAGTAAAGATTGTCTTTTAATTAAAAAAATAGATTTGTAAAGGGAGGGCATATATGTATACCTATGGCTGATTCGCGTTGAGATTTGACAGAAAACAAGAAAATTCTGTAAAGCAATTATCCTCCAATTAAAAAATAAATTAATTTAAAAAAGAATAGATTTGTAATCAAATCATCACACTTAAAAAAAAAATCCCACCTGATTTAGAGTTACCAAAGCTGAACAAAACTTAAATTTTCCCCATTTTCCCTTCGACTTCCTGAAGATTCTCCACAGTAGCACTACCTAGGAGCTTCCTCTCATGTCTTGTGGTATTTGGAATGAGAATGATTTCCTTTAACCACATTCTATATTGTATTTATGCACCTTATGCCATGAGATTTGTTGCCAAAAAATGAACTGGTATTAATGGGACGCAGCCCTTTAGACAATAATAGCAGCATGGATTGCTAACCACATGATAAGATCAAGATGCATATTTGAATTGGCTGTATTTATGTTCCAGATGCAAGATGATTATCTGACAACAGAGGCAACATGATTTAATACAAAAGGCCCTGGGCCAGGAATCAGGAGATCTGGCCTTCATTCCTGGCTTCGGCACTTAGGCCATGTATGCATGAGTGGAGAATGTTGTAACTGCCCTGTTCCTCTCGACCCCAAACTGTTTCCCACCCTGCCCCGCCACCTAACGTGTTTTACAGTGTTCAGTTGAGCTACAGCTCCTGCCCCTCATGCTTTTCTTTCTGCTTCTTTTCTCTTTCCCCACCTTCCCTATTTCTTGCTAAATTGTATTAATTTTGTTTTATATAAACAATACATAACACATTTTATAATTTTTTTAAGTTACTGTGGATTCTACGTTAATGTTCGTTTTTCCAATCCCAAGCACCTTTCCTCCTCCATCTCTCTCTAATATAACCGCTTTACAATGCTGTGTTTGTTTCTGCCCTACAACAGCGTGACTCCGCTGTCTAAATAGACATATACCCCCTCCCCCGTGAGCCTCTCTCCCACCGCACCCCCGTCCCACCCCTCGGGTCATCACAGGGCACTAAGCCGAGCTCCTTGTGCTCGGCAGCGGCTCCCCACTAGCCGTCTGTCTCACACATGGTAGTGACACGTATCAGTGCTCCTCTCTCAGCTCGCCCACCCTCTCCTGCTTCCTTGGTATCCACAAGTCTGTTTACTACGTCTGCGTCTCTGTTCCTGCTCAGCAAATAGGTTCACCAGTACCACTTTTCTAGATTCCATGTATGTGCTTTAACATACAATATTTGTTTTTCTCTTTCTGACTTACTTCACTCTGTATGACAGCCTCTAGGTTCATCCACATCACTACGAATGACTCAATTTTGTTCCTTTATACAATTGAGTAATATTCCATTGTGTATATATATATATACATAATATATGTATATATGTGTATTATATATGTATATTTTATATATATATATACACACACACACACAAATGTGTATATATATATATACACATTTATATCCATTCATCTGTCGATGGACATCCAGGTTGCTTCCATGCCTTGGCTGTTGTAAATAGTGCTGCAATGAATGCTGGGGTACATATGTTTCTTTGAATTATGGTTTTCTCAGAGTATATGCCCAGGAGTGAGATTTCTGGGTTAAATGGTAGTTTTATTTCTAGTTTTTTAAGGAGCTTCTATAGTGTTCTCCATTGTGGTTGTACCAGTTTACACTCCCACAAACAGTGCAAGGGGGTTCCCTTTCCTCCACACCCTGTCCATCATTTATTGTTTGTAGATTTTTAAATGATGGCCATTCTGACTAGTATGAAGTGGTACTTCATTGTAGTTTTGATTTGTATTTCTCTAATGAGCATCTTTTCATGTACCTATTAGCCATCTACATGTCTTCTTTGGAGAAATGTCTATTTAGGTCTCTGCCTATTTTTCTATTGGGCTTTTTTTTCTGTTATTAAATTATATGACCTGTTTGTATACTTTGGAAATTAAGCCCTTGTTGATCACATCATTTGCAAATATTTTCTCCCAGTCTGTAAGTTGTCTTTTCATTTTGTTTATTATTTTCTTTGCTGTATAAAGGAAGCAAAGGAATTCCCTTGTGGCTCAGCTGGTAAAGAATCGACCTGTGATGCAGGAGATCTGGGTTCAATCCCTAGGTTGGGAAGATCCCCTGGAGAAGGGAAAGGCTACCCACCCAGTATTCTGGCCTGGAGAATTCCACGGACTATATAGACCATGGGGGTCGCAAAGAGTCAGACACAACTGAGTGACTTTCACTTTCACTTTCAAATAATAGTAGTTTGTGTTTCTTTTTTGAATATTTGATGTAAGCCAGGTATTATTCTAAACATTTTACATGTGTAATATATGTTTATACATTTTAGGTTTATGTGTATTTACATGTATTGATTCATTTTATGTATTAAATGGATCTCACGAGTCTATGATCCATTTTTATAGATAGAAAACTGAGGCACAGAGAATTTAAGCTATTTACTCAGAGTCATATAGTAGTGAGGGACAGAGCCTAGATTCAAACCCAGCCTGTCTTTTCAGAATCTGCAGTCTGAACCAGTATTCTAAACTGCCTCTCCTTATTCATGGCAAGAGAACAGAAGCTTTGTTAAAAATCTTCATTTATTTTTGAAGTCATTTCAAGGAAAATTTTCTTCGTGATGGAGATGCAGTATTATACAGTGGTTATGACCCTGAGAGACCTCTCTAAGCTGACTTTAAGCAGAGGTAACAGTGCTTATTGCGGGAACCTTTCTTAAGACTAAATGAAATAATCCACATAAGGGCCTTAGCAGAACGTTTGGTACACACACAAAATTATAATTGTCATAATTGTAATATGACTTGCACTCATTGACATGGGCAGAGGAGCCTGGTAGGCTACAGTTCATGGGATCACAAAGAGGCGGATACGACTGAGCAACTTCACTCACTCACTCACACTCGTTGGGCATTTTCTATGCACTTACTAAACATCCAATAAATTTTAGTTAAAATAGCTCAGTGTACTCAATGACAGCTCAATGTTTACCATGTTTGGATGGTTTTTAGTCTTTTCTAACAATGGGGGTACATTTATCATCACTGAATTCAAATTTATGGAATGATCCTCATTAACCTCAAACTAATAGTTAATCTAAAATGATGATTCTTTCTGTGAAAGATCTATAAGCTGCTAGGATACCCTAATCAGAGAGTTGAAGAAAGCTGGTCCATTAAACTTTGCTCAAACCCACTCCCTATTGACTAGGAGTTAATATTGCTAAATGACCAGTGAGGAAACATCTCAAGATCTGCATTGATTATTTCTTTGCACATAGAGAAGTGGCCATATGTCAACTCTGATGATATCATAGCTCTCAGGCATGCTGTACTTCTATGGCAAGGCGGGATAGAGAAAGATTTAAGTCAGGGCTACATGCTAAGTTGCTTCAGTTGTGTCTGACTCGTTGTGACCCTATGGACCATAGCCCTCCAGACTCCTCTGACCATGGGATCCTCCAGGTAAGAATACTGGAGTGGGTTCCCATGGGTTCCTCCTCCAAGGTATCATTCAGACCCAGGGACCAAATCCATGTCTCTTATGTCTCCTGCATGGGCAGGCGACTTCTTTACCACTAGTGCCACCTGGGAAGCCCATATCTACCAAGTACCTGACAGTCTTGGCCAGTTCTTAAACTTAGGACATGCTCAGGAGTAATGGTGACCTTAGGTGTAATTCCAGCTTGCAGTGATACGCAAGAAATCTGATCTCAGAGTAGGAGCACCATGGCAATAGTCTTGGACAGCAGTAATGTGTAAAGCTCAGTTGATAGTATCTTGGCCTTCTGAGTTTCGTAGTTAAGAAGCAGACTGTTCTTTCACACCATCCAGTTGCGGTTGGCTATAAACCATGGTAAAGGGAATAGGAGCAAGATGCAGAAATTGAGGAAAAGATAATAGGAGCTAGACAGGTTGTCAGGGCCCCAACCAAACACGATCCAGGCCTGGACAGGGAGCTGGAAGGCATGCAAACTGTGAACCAAGATAAAAATCAAATCTCCAGTCCAGGAACATGTTTGGGAAGATATGAAGGAAGACTGTATCAAGAAACCATTTATAACCACTTCTGTGAGTAAAGTCTATATAGACATTCTAATTTGGTAGTTGCACTAACGAAGTAGAAAATTACCCATATTTACCTACTTTTTAACTTCACAAATAAAAATAACACAAGTAGTGACTAATTTCATGACATGGTACAGGAGGCAGTGATCAAGACCATCCCCAAGAAAAAGAAATGCAAAAATGCAAAATGGTTGTCTGAGGAGGCCTTACAAATAGCTGAGAAAAGAAGAGAAGCTAAAGGCAAAGGAGAAAAGGAAAGATACATGCATTTGAATGCAGAGTTCCAAAGAATAGCAAGGAGAGATAAGAAAGCCTTCCTCAGTGATCAACGCAAAGAAATAGAGAAAAACAATAGAATGGGAAAGACTAGAGATCTCTTCAAGAAAATTAGAGCTATCAAGGGAACATTTCATGCAAAGATGGGCACAATAAAAGAGAGAAATGGTATGGACCTAACAGAAGCAGAAGATATTAAGAAGAGATGGCAAGAATACACAGAAGAACTATATGAGAAGGATCTTCATGACCCAGATAATCATGATGGTGTGATCACTCACCTAGAGCCAGACATCCTGGAAAGTGAAGTCAAGTGGGCCTTAGGAAGCATCACTAAGAACAAAGCTAGTGGAGGTGATGAAATCCTAGTTGAGCTATTTCAAATCCTAAAAGATGATGCTATGAAAGTGCTGCACTCAATATGCCAGTAAATTTGGAAAATTCAGCAGTGGTCACAGGACTGGAAAAGGTCAGTTTTCGTTCCAATCCCAGAGAATGCTCAAACTATCGCACAATGGCACTCATCTCAAACACTAGCAAAGTAATGCTCAAAATTCTCTAAGCCAGGCTTCAACAGTATGTGAACCATGAACTTCCAGATGTTCAAGCTGGATTTAGAAAAGGCAGAGGAACCAGAGATCAAATTGCCAACATCTATTGGATCATCAAAAAAGCGAGAGCATTCCAGAAAAGCATCTACTTCTGCTTTATTGACTATGCCAAAGCCTTTTACTGTGTGGATCACAACAAACTGGACAATTCCTAAAGAAATGTGAATACCAGACTACCTTACCTGCCTCCTGAGAAATCTGTATGCAGGTCAAGAAGCAACAGTTAGAACCTTACATGGAACAACAGACTGATTCCACATCAGGAAAGGAGTATGTCAAGGCTGTATATTGTCACCCTGCTTATTTAACTTTTATGCAGAGTACATCTTGCGAAATTCCAGGCTGGATGAAGCACAAGCTGGAATCAAGATTTCTGGGAGAAATATCAATAACCTCAGATACGCAGATGACACCACCTTATGGCAGAAAACAAAGAAATAAGGAGCCTCTTGATGAAAGTGAAAGACAAGAGCGAAAAAGTTGGCTTAAAGCTCAACATTCAGAAAACTAAGATCATGGCATCTGGTCCCATCCCTTCTTGCAAATAGATGGGGAAACAATGGAAACAGTGACAGACTTTGTTTTTTGGGTTCCAAAACCACTGCAGATGGTCACTGCAGCCATGAAATTGAAAGACACCTGCTCTTTGAAAGAAAAGTTATGACCAACCTAGAAAGCATATTAAAAATCAGAGTCATTACTTTGCCAATAATCCATCTAGTCAAAGGTATGGTTTTTCTAGTAGTCATGTATGGATGAGAGTTGGACTATAAAAAAAAGCTGAGCACCAAAGAATTGATACTTTTGAACTGTGGTGTGGGACAAGACTCTTGAGAGTCCCTTGGACAGAAAGGAGATCAAACCAGTCAACCCTAAAGGAAATCAACTCTAAATATTCATTGAAAGGACTGATGCTGTAGCTGAAGCTCCAATACTTTGGTCACCTGATGCGAAGAGCTGACTCATTGGAAGAGACCCTGATGCTGGGAAAGATTGAAGGCAGGAGGAGAAGAGGATGACAGAGGATGAGATGGTTGGATGGCATCACTGACTCGATGGACATGAGTTTGAGCAATCCCTGGGAGTTAGTGATGGACAGGGAAGCCTGGTATGCTGTAGTCCATGGTGTTGCAAAGAGTCGGACATGACTGAGCGACTGAATTGAACTGAACTGAATGTCTAATGAAATCATAGCCTTCCTATATGCTGCAGATCTTCATTTCCAAACAGGACCCATCTGGTAGTGACTTCAGGGATACTACAGAAGGAGCAATGATATGTGTCCTTCAAAACTGCCCCCTGTTGTTGCTGAACATTTCTTTTCTAATGAAATGTTCATACCAGTGATACTAAAACACACCCACAGAAATGGTTCTTAAACTTATTTTCAAAGAGGTACCTACCAGTCTGACAAGGTTTTCACTGGCCCACCTTGAAATGAGAACAGGAAAAATGTAGTGAATTTTCTTTCACAGGCCTAAATTTATTCAATTTAAATGACTACACTTTATTCTTATATGGACTAAAGATTATGTCCTTATTACTTATTTGATGCTAGATCCTATATTGTGTGTGTTTGTTGACGGTGATAGTTGATGGTGGTTTGTTCCTTGATTTTTAGTTTGCTTGATCTATGTTACAATCCTAACATTTTCTAGCCAGTGAAATCAAATTCCTGATCAACTCAACAGGAATGCACCTTGCCTGCAAGTCAATACTATCATCAGATCAGATGGTTGTTTTTTCTACTCTGTGTCTCATGACTGCTCATTTGACCAGTTTTCCAAAGTAGAGTTACAACTAAAGTAGGCATTAGAGCCTGGTTTGTTTATTTGTTGAGTAGATATCTGGATTAGAGAACTAGAATAGCATCTGGAACTTTGTACGTACTCAGTGAATGATTGTGAAAATGGAATTAAATTGAACTGTGCAAGGTTTAGACGTCCTCACTCAGTTCCTTCCTGAGCATGGTGAGTCCTGCCGAGACAGTAGAGGGTCACTCACCTCCAGGAGTAGAATGTAGCTTATGTGAGGGGCTAAGGTATTTGAGCGAGACCCATTTATGAGAATCTCAGTTCTGATTTTATTACAGGCTTAATTATTCTGTGACCCGACAATCCGTGACATCCAAGTGGACTTTCTGTTCTACTTGCAAGGAGTGAAAAAGTGTCAAATTGTCTCTGTTACCTAACAGTCTTGGTATGAGGGCATTAGAGTTAATTAAGTATGTGGGCATTATTCAGGAAAAAATAATTCCTTGACATAATTATGGACTCCAGGAATTGCGGAGCCCAACCATTTTTATCTAATGATAGATTGACCCATGTATTTAAGTTAATGTACTTTTGAGAATAAATATGATTACTGAATTGATGGCATTCATACCAGTATATTAAGACATTTTAGAAAATCTACATGCTTTCATTCTTTACCAGTTGGATAGTGTATTGTCTACAGTCAAGTCTAGCTTATTAAATAGCTTTTATATAAAATCTTATTATAAGGAAAAAATTAAAGTGAATGTCATGCAGAAAGTTGTACTGGAACAGAAACCATGATTTAACTCCCTTACACAGATGATTCTATACAAGAAATACTTTGCATGACCTTTGTCCATATAACCTTAGGCAAGTCAGATAACCTCTCTCTGCTCCTCAACTCTATAAAAAAGAGTAGAATCTACCTCAAAGGGTTGCTGTAAGGATTAAATGTGTTAATACATGTGCTTTAGCCTAGAGCATGACACATGACCGTCTTTCAATAAACATTGCCTAATATGATTATATTCATCTCCTTATTATTGCCGTACTTTAATTGAAATACCAATTGTAAAATGCTTTAGAGCTATGAACAATTTTAACATCATCTTGTTCTATTAAATTGCAAGTTCCATTCATCTCATTTCTATCTTATCTTTTTGAGAAAATGGCAGGATAGAAATACAGTCCTTCTCCATCTCCAATCTTATAGCACTTTCAGAAAAATCTGTCTGATCTCCAACAAATCTACACCTAAATCATGCAGGCATATGTGTCCCCATGTGCACAAAACACACACGAAACAGAATGTCATGTTTAATGGGATCCCTTAATTTCACTAAACTTCCTCAGATAAGGTTCATTCTTTAAACTGAATTATATTTTATTGCAAATAATGCTGTAAACAATTCGGAATGCTGCTTAAAAGCATGAACCTCAGAGTAGACAGCATGGTTTCAAATTTCATCTCTATGATCATGTACAATTATTTACCTTTTCTAGTCCTCGATTTCCTCACCTTTAGCACCTGGTCTGTAGAGGTGAAGCTAAAGTTAAATGAGTTAATGCATGTGAAGCTCTCAGCCAGCGTTTGGCACCTAGGAAATGCTCACTAAGTTTAGCTATTGTTACTTTTCATTATTGACATTGTATTTTCATATCTAGAAGTTCTATTTAGTCTTTTTCTATACCTCTATTTCTGTCCTCATCATACTTATGTTTTCCTCCAAATTCTTCAGCATGTAGAGAACATAGTAGTTGCTTAAAGCCCTTGTCTGCTAGTTCCATCCTCTTTATCATTTCTAAATCTGTTTCTAGCCATTGATTTTTTTTTTCCTAGTCATGGTTCATATTTTCCTGCTTTATTGCACACCTGGTAAATTTTTATTACATGCTGGGCATTGTAAATTTTGCTTTTGATTGCTGGCTGTTGTATTCCTTAATTAGTGTTAGATTTCAAGCTGGCATGCAGCTAAGTTACTTGGAACAGGTTGGGTCTTTTCAAAGCTAGCTTTTAAACTTTGTTGGGGTGGTTCATTGAGACTTTGGTCTAAAGCTAATTTAGTCTCCTACTGAGTCAATACCTTTGTAAGGGTTCTATCTCCTGTGTTATGAGTTCCTTCTACTTGGCTGGTGGGAACATAACTAATCCCATTCCTATTGGATTCCTTATTCCTTTTCAGTGGTTCTTGGTGCCAGGCAGGTCACCCTTACACATGCACACATCAGTTCTCCACCAAAGACTCAAGGGAACCGCTCTGCAGGTCTCCAGAGCACCCTCCCCTTCTCCCCTCTCTCCCCCTCCCCTTTTCTCCTGTGTAGCTCTTTCTCCAGTACCCTGTCCCACAGGCTCTGTATGTTTTGGCATCTCTGAACATCCACATTGTCTCCTGCAACTCAGCCGTATCCGCAGATGCTGAGTTTCCCCCTCCAGGCTGCAGCGGACTTTAGCCATTAAGTTGCAGCCATCACAGGACTCGCCTTATTTGTTCCTCTGCTCGCAGGGATAACTGTCCTGTGCTGTCTGTCGTCCAATATCTGAAAATTGTTTCACATGTTTTGTCCAGTTTTCAACTTGCTAGAGGTGTGAGGTAAGTCCAGTCTAAGTTACTCCATCTTGGCCAGAAGTCCTTGACTACTGTTATCTTTGCCAATGCCGGTTTTAGGAATAAAAAAAGTGCTCAGGTACAAGTCAGATTACAACGAGTAGCACATGTAGAACTTTATGTGTGTGGTTACAGGATGTTATTAAATACCCAGCACAAATATACGTCTGCATCTTGTTTCTCTTTTTCACTCCTTATTAACATTTTGCTTTTGGATGATTGGCGAAGGCCCCATCTTTATGTAAAAGTCACAAAATAGGAAGCTTTTGTATAAGTTAAAATCTACTTTAAGGCATGATTAAGCCTTTTTAATTTTTTTTTTTTTTTTTTTGGTTGCACTGGATCTTCATTGTGGTGCGACACTTCCTCTAGTTCTGGCGAGCAGGGTCTGCTCTTGGTGGCGATGCACAGGCTTCTCACTGCGGTGGCTTCTCTTGTTGCCAGCACCGGCTCCAGGTGCCCAGGCTTTGGCCGTTGCAGCACAGGGGCTCAGTAGATGGTTGCAATGGCTTTAGTTGCTCTATAGCATGTGGAATCTTCCCACACCAGGGATTGAATCTGTGTCCCCTGCATTGACACGCAGATTCTTATCCACTTAATCAGGGAAGTCCTGATTAAGCCTTCTGTGAGTGACTCAATAAGTTAAATTTTTCCCTAGAGGAAGAAATTTGGTTTTTTTAAAATTTTTATTTTACTCTGAATATTGATACCACACAGTGATTAGACTGCTCTTACTTAAATAGATTACAATGATAATTAAACATACATAGAAAACTAAAGTATAGGAATCCTCCCCATGCAAGGTTTAATTTTTTTTATACAACCACATGCTAATATTAAGTAGTATCACATTGCCTAACGTTAGATGAATGAATTTGTGGTGTGTGTGAACACACGCACTGGAGATGGAGAAAAAGCATTCATACACGATGGGGAGTGAATTAAACTAAATTTATTGTTTAAATAAATATTTTATACTTGTTGTATGTATTTAATCTGCAGACTGAGGATTATAAATCCATAATGGAAAATGAGGAATTTAGACTTAACAAAACTTATCCTGGGAATTTAACCACTGCATTTTGAGGCTTATAACACATGCTACAATGAGTGAGATGGCTCTACAAAATGTTCATTATATAGAAGTTGTTCAAATGAGAAACGCCTCCCAGATCCACAAACTGCAGTATATGTATCTTATAAAAATTACCCTTAAATCTTACATTTCCCCTTTGAGACATTTATTCTTCCTGGGGAAAGCAGTATTTTTTTTTTCCTTATTCCTAAATCTGTCTTCGATTAAACTAGAGAACTCTATAAATCAATAATAACCTTTTAGATATCAACCCCTTCATAATTATGCCCTCCAAATCCAGGTAATTGTTTACATACTTTATACAGAAAAAAATGGGGAAAAACATATGTTCCATTTGATGTGGGGGGGGGTATAAGCTTTAGACTGTTTTTCAGCATTTATGAAGTTTGACTTTATCCTCTTTTGTATTACATTTGAAAAATTAATTTATTTCACACAGAGAAACAAATAGATCAGGTGACGTTATACAGCTCTGGAAGAAAAAAAATTGTTAGAAACTGATACATATTTTTATCATAATATGGCTTTCATTAAATATAATACTATACAACCGGTGAGTTTAAAGGAACGTTTTGTTTTAGTCAAATCAATCTCTGGGTATCTTTCTGATACTTCTAGTACATTTCCCAAAAGGAAGTGGGTAAACACCCAAACGGGAGTGATCTCAGATCAAGAAACAACACAGGCATCTTGAAGGCTCTCTGTAGAATGAAATGACAGCAACCAGAGAGACCTGAGGCTGTTTTTCTAGATGCCTACTCTGGGTGCCAGCCATCTGTGTTCATTTAGGGGTGTGTGTGTGTGTGTGCATGTGTGTGTGTGTAGGTGGAAAGGGGGGTGAGGGACAGATCTCAAGTTGCAAGTCTGAGTGTGGGCTCTGATACAGCACGCAACCTTCCGCCTGGTGCTTCTCAAACAAGACCCCTCATCTGCCGGTCCCTCCAGAGGAGTAATTTCACCAATACCAGCTGCAAAGGGGAATGTTTTGTGTTTTCTTTATTCAAAGTGAAAGATGTTAAACAGAAATTTTCAGAAGCACTTTTGTTTGGAAAAGGGGAAAGGAAGATCACGGAAACTGGAAAACATCCATGAAATTAGCCCCAAATCATTGCCAATACTGATCATTTCCTGACAAGCTGTCTATCAGCAAACCCACAATAGCAGTTTATTCCGGGCTTTCTGGTGCCAACATTGTTAATTAAATGTTGGTGCAGTTGTGAATATTTTTAAATTTAACTTTCATTACTACAACAGCAAGTATAATAGCATATTACTATCAGCATTCCTGTAAATACTTTAATATAACTCTCTTCCAAATTGCATTAGCAGGAATTTGAGGAATATCATTTTAAAGTAAAAGTCCTGCATGTCTATTTAACCACCTAAAGTTGGTGAAAATGAAAAGAATAGAAAGTAGGGATGCACTTGGCCATGTTAGCTCCAAATTCAGTATTTATTTGTGAAAAAATAATAGTAATTTATTTATTTAGATTTATTTATTTATAAATAAATATCAATAAATAAATTTATTTTAGAAACATTTAAAATTTAAAAAATTTTAATTTAGTCTATAAATTATTTATTTATAGATAGGGGAAGGAGATAGAGGAGGGAAATGAGCTAATAGACTGTATGATTTTGTTTATTCATTATTCATAATGAAAAAATCCTGGCTGCCTTTAATTTATGTACTTATCTATAAAATTTCTCAGCATTTCTGTGGCCTGAGATATTATGGCAATTTTCTTCCAATGTTGTATTCTCTCTCTCTCCATCTCTCTACCTCTCTCTGTCTCTCTCTCTCTCTTATTTTCTCTAGTTTATCTGCCCTTGACATGTTCTGTTCTGAAATATACGTTGGTAAATGTTTGTAGTGATTCTAACGCTCATGTCCTAATGCAATAGGAGGGCATACTAGATGCTGGGTCAACCTTCTGGATGTCATATCTGCTTACAGAAGTATGATTTGCGTTCCCAACATAGTGTCAAATTGTCCATTTTTGGAACTATTATAAGGTGTAAGACTGTCCCTCTTAAGCCCTCCTAAAGGGAAAGTTTTCTGTTTATTAACTGGACTTAAAAGCCCATTTTGAAAATAACTCTTAAACTTAGGAATAGTAAGAACATTTCACATATCCTAGACCAGTGTGTATCAAGGGTTTGGACATCATCTGGACCCTTAGGAGACGAGGGAACACTTATTGAGTATTTCACATATTTTGAGAATTATTTAAAATGAGAAACAGACTCACCTGGACAGCATTTGCCCTGAAATTCACTGGCCTGAGCTTGCATACCACAGTGTGAAAAATACATAAGGAACTATTTAAACAGCTCCGTTCTTGCTATGCTGATATTTAACAAATTCTATAAGAGATTTCTTCCTGGGTGCAAAGCATTTTCTTCCTAAGGGCTCTGATAAAAGTCTATCTCCACATTTTGAAATTTGTGTGTTCCTGTTACTTTCTCTTATTTCATAAACCAGCAAGTACTTATCAGCCCTAAATTATGGGATTCTCACAAAATTACAGGACAAAGATCCTGTATTCAAGAACATTAGCATGTGGTTAGGGAAAGCAAAAACTAATAAACATTGGAAATAAATGGAGACCATATATGCTTTGAAGTGCAGTAGGAAATGGCTTTGTAAGGGATTAGATGAATGAAAAGCAATGGCGTAGATTGGACAAAGAGTGCACTTTGTAAGGCTAACATGGTTTTTAATCATTGACAAATTAATTTATTCATGATTTTTCTTGCCCTTGTAAAAGCTGAATCGTAAGTGAACAAATAAATTGTAAACAAATAGATGCATGGGTAATTACACAGATGAAGTTCCAGATTCTAGCAGAGCCATCAATACATATTTACAAGTATTCGCAGGGTCCCGGGTAGAGACCTTCCTATTCCCTGTGAGGTAGCGCCACCTTTTCTTAACTGACTCCAACCAACATTAAAATAGAAGCTCTACTTCCTGACAACACTAAAAAAAATCTTAACTGAAAAGTGGCTCAAATGGCATATTGGCCCTTTTAAATGGGCATATTGGCCCATTCAACATAACATAGAAAGCAAATGTATGATCATTGATCATGTATAATTATTAGCAGCTGAGATAAAATATAAAACAAAAAGATTTGATTTTCAAAAAGTAGCCCTTGGTGAAGAATTCATCTGCCAGTGCAGGAGACTCAGGTTCTATCCTTGGATCAGGAAAATCCCCTGGAGGAGGAAATGGCAACCCACTCCAGTATTCTTGCCTGGAAAATCCCATGGAGAGAGGAACCTGGTGGGCTACAGTCCATGGGGTCGCAAAGAGTTGGACACAACTGAGCGATTAAACAGCAAGAAAAAGGGGACTTACTGTGAGCACTGAGAGCCCTTGGGGCAGAGAAGAAAGCAGGGAAGAAGCACAAAACGATGTTACATAGATAAGAGGAAGTCAGGTAATTTACTGCCTTTACGACCTAGCAGCCTGAATTTAAGGCCACTGTGTGAGCTTCAGTAGCGACATAATGGAATTGTTTTTTTTTAGGAACATCACTCTGACAGTGATGATATTGGAGGGTTGGGAGGCGTGGTCTGAATGCACAAAGCTCTGTCAGGCAGCTGTTGAGGCAATCCACAGTGATCAGACCCTAGTGAAGGTCATGGCAGAGTTAATGAGAGGAACCCAATCTGTGGACACTTTGACAAAATGAACAATGGTAATAACAGACTAAATATATGAGGACATCAATGGCAAAGAGACCAAATGACATGCATACAATGAAATATTATTCAGTCTGAAAAAAGGAAGGACATTCTGAGGCATGGTACAACATGAATGAAACTTGAAGACCTTATACTGCATGAAATGACCGAGATACAAAAGGACAAATATTGCATGATTTAACTTAGATTAGGTACCTAGAATAGTTAAACTCATAGATTAATGAAGTAAAGTAGTGATTATCAAGGGCGGGGTGGAGAGAGGAATGGAGAGTTTTTATTTGATGGTACAGAGTTTCAGTTGGGAGGATGAAGATGCTGGTGATGGAGAGTGTGACGGCTGCACAATGATTTGAATGCACGTAGTGCCAGTGAACTGTACACTGAAAATTGTTACAAAGGTCAAATTTACGTTATGTATGCATGCATGCTCAGTCGCTTCGGTCATGTCCTACTCTTTGTGACTCTATGGACTGTAGCCCACCAGGCTGCTCAGTCCATGGGATTCTCCAAGGAAGAATACTGGAGTGGGTTGCCATGCCTCTTCCAGGGAGTCTTCCCGACTCAGGGATCCAACCCGCATCTCTTATGTCTCCTACATTTGCAGGCGGGTTCTTTACCACTAGCGCAACCTAGGAAGCCCATGTTAAGCATAGGTTACCAGAATTTTTAAAAATCAGTATCTTAGGGAAAGAATATACAAACCCTGAGAAGTTTGTATGAAAGAAGTGTTCGAAGTTAATGAAAAAAGTGCTTGAAGTATTAAGTAGACTATATGCCGAGGTTCAAATTTAGACTCTGCCACTGAACTAGCTGTAACATGGGAACATTAATGAAGATTAAAAGAAATAATGTATATAAAGCTCTTCAGCACTTAGTAGGTGTTCCATAAGTATTATTTTCCTTTTCAGTTAAAAAAAACCACTGTACAATTTGAAATTTTTTTCCCTCAGCAGAATTAGACTTAGGTATATTACTATACATCTTTCTTATTACACAAAGAATAACGTCAAAGATAACAGGGTGGCTGTTAGCAAGCAAAGAAGGGCTGCTGCTGCTGCTGCTAAGTCGCTTCAGTCATGTCCGACTCTGTGCGACCCCATAGACGGCAGCCCACTATGCTCCTCTGTCCCTGGGATTCTCCAAGCAAGAATACTGGAGTGGGTTGCCATTTCCTTCTCCAATGCATGAAAGTGAAAAGTGAAAATGAAGTCACTCAGTAGTGCCCGACTCTTAGCAACCACATAGACCATAGCCTTCCAGGCTCCTCGGTCCATGGGATTTTCCAGGCAAGAGTACTGGAGTAGGGTGCCATTGCCTTCTCCGAAAGAAGGGCGAGGCTTATGCAAAGACTAAAAATACACAAAATGCACCAGTTAACACAAGGCCACCTCTGAGTAACCACTATCCCTGCAGTATAAGTCTCCTGCCCAAATCCCAGGAACATCTGTCACATAAACTTGTGTTTGACTTTTATCTTGAAAAATCTTTATAACTAAACAAAGTATTAAGATGTGAGAACTAAGGTAGAACTCCCAAGTTCTCAGAAAACTGAGAGAGTCTGCTCAGAAGTGGGCAGATGATTCAATCCCTCTCAGTGGAGTTCATGAACAGAGAAAATGGTGCAAGAGAGGGGTAAGAGTGTGTTATTGGAGAGCTGTCACTACCACTGGTTAAAAAAACAAAGTGAAAAATTATTATGACTATTGAGTGTGTGACTAAGTATTTTTAAAAACACCATAAATGTTACAAAAACACTTGGATATTCTCAAAATTTCTGAACATTATCATGTTCCTAGTTTATGTAAGAAGTAATTTTCTATCATAAAGAGCCCACCAGGCTCCTCTGTCCATGGGATTTCCCAGGCAAGAATATTGGAGTGGGTTGCTGTTTCCTCCTCCAGGGAATCTTCCTGACCCAGGGATCAAACCTGTATCTCTTTCATCTCCTGCATTGGCAGGCAGGTTCTTTAGCACTCACTCCAACTGGGAAGCCCCAAAGGGTGTTAAAACCAGATACACAAAGGATTAACCTCAAAAATATACAAGCAACTCCTGAAGCTCAATTCCAGAAAAATAAACGACCTAATCAAAAAATGGGCCAAAGATCTAAACAGACATTTCTCCAAAGAAGACATACAGATGGCTAACAAACACATGAAAAGATGCTCAACATCACTCATTATCAGAGAAATGCAAATCAAAACCACAATGAGGTACCATTACACGCCAGTCAGGAGGGCTGCTATCCAAAAGTCTACAAGCAATAAATGCTGGAGAGGGTGTGGAGAAAAGGGAACCCTCTTACACTGCTGGTGGGAATGCAAACTAGTACAGCCACTATGGAGAACAGTGTGGAGATTCCTTAAAAAACTGGAAATAGAACTGCCATATGACCCAGCAATCCCACTGCTGGGCATACACACCAAGGAAACCAGATCTGAAAGAGACACGTGCACCCCAGTGTTCATCGCAGCACTGTTTATAATAGCCAGGACATGGAAGCAACCTAGATGCTCATCAGCAGACAAATGGATAAGGAAGCTGTGGTATATAAACACTATGGAATATTACTCAGCCATTAAAAAGAATTCATTTGAATCAGTTCTAATGAGATGGATGAAACTGGAGCCCACTATACAGAGTGAAGTAAGCCAGAAAGATAAAGACGAATACAGTATACTAATGCATATATATGGAATTTAAAAACATAGTAACAATAACTCTATATGCAAAACAGAAAAAGAGACACAGATGTACAGAACAGACTTTTGGACTCTGTGGGAGACGGCGAGGGTGGGATGTTGTGAGAGAACAGCATTGAAACAATCATACTATCAAGGGTGAAACAGATCACCAGCCCAGGTTGGATGCATGAGACAAGTGCTCAGGGCTGGTGCACTGGGAAGACCCAGAGGGATGAGATGGAGAGGGAGGTGGGAGGGGGGATGGGGATGGGGAACACATGTAAATCCATGGCTGATTCATGTCAATGTATGGCAAAAACCACTACAATATTGTAAAGTAATTCGCCTCCAACTAATAAAAATAAATGGAAAAAAATTTTTTTTAATTAAAAAAAAACTATATTACAAATCTATGGTAACCAGATAGTATTAGAATAAAAGTGACATATAGATCAATGAACAGAAATAAATCCAAGCATGAAAGCGAAAAAATAAAAAATAAAAAAATAAAACCAGTTACACACTAATGAAAAAATATTTCCAAAGATAAATGAGTGAGCAAATCTCCTCATTCTCTTTTTTTCAGTTTGATATTTTTTAAGTGGAGGATAATCACTTCACAATATTGTGTTGGTTTCTGCCATATATTGACATGAATCAGTCACAGGTCCATCTGTCCCCTTCCTCCTGAAACACTCCTCCCATCTCCCTCCTCCTCCTGCCCCTCTCCTCCTGCAATGCAGGAGACCCCGGTTTGATTCCTGGGTTGGGAAGATCCCCTGGAGAAGAGCATGGCAACCCACTCCAGTACTCTTGCCAGGAGAATACCATGGGCAGAGGAGCCTGGCGGGCTACCACAGGGGGTTGTAAAGAGTCGGGCATGACTGAGTGACTCAGCTCAGCAGAGCACAAGTGTCCATACCTGATTTCAGCAAAGCAGAGCCAGTGTAAGCGCAGAGCCATTAGGACAACTCTGATCCTCAGAGGCCATTTCATCCAATACTAACCTTACTCACCCCCTGATTTCCAGTTACTCTTAGAATACACTCTTCTTTTACCAACATGTGACCACATTTTTCATCAGTCCCCACGCCAACCCAGTGAATACAGCCCCCAATGCTGAATTCAGGCAACAGGTCACTTATCTCCTGCTTTGTATCACAGGCATTCTGAGGAGACACCCCTGTGGTCTTAATTCATGAAAAATAATCATTTCCACTGTACAAAATTCAAAACCTGAGGGATGCAGTTTGGTAATTTAGCATTTTTGCTTCATGTGAAAATATTATTTCTAGTTCATAATGGGAAGTTCAAAAACATTGTTTCTTACAATTAAAAGCTTTCAGAAGTGTGTAATCTGGGCTCTTTATAGGTATGTTCCCTATAAAATGTAAGGAGGAATAGCATACCATTCTTTCTACAAAGGAATACCTTCAATATCTTCCATTGCTTAAGGAAAAAGGTCTTTAATTTAGAGCTGAATTAGTCATACAGATAAACACTTTAAAGTCCTTGGAATCTGCAGTTCGTTTTAACAAGCTTTTAAGATAAGTTAAGAGTATGTTGTATCTGTTGTGTTGTGATGACTGTGAATTAGGAGAAGAGAACACACAGACTCATCCATTGAGGAATTTTTCTTTTCTGGCGTCATATTCTATGCTAGACTGTTTATGGGAGTTCTATAATATATGGATCTTGTGGTCAGGGATATTCTAATTAGGTGAGGGACCAGTATTGAGTTGAAATGTCCCCCAGCCCAAAATTCATGTCCACTTGGAACTTCAGAAAGTGCCCTTACTTGAAATAAACTCTTTGCAGATATAATTAAAATGCAATTTAAGAAGAGGCCATAGTGGATTAGGTGGGCCTTAAAGGCAATCGCTGGTTTCTGTATAGGAAGAGGAGAGGACACAGAGACACATATACACGCGGACACAGGAGAGAAGGCCATGTGAGAGTGAAGGCAGAGACTGGAGTGCTGCATGCACAAGTCGAGGAGTGTCCAGCAATGCTGGCAACGACCAGAAGCTAGGAGAAGCTCCGCTCCTAGATCCTTTGAGGGATCATGGCCCTACCAATCCCTCATTTGGGACATCTAGCCTCCAGAACTGTGAAAGAAGTCATTTCTGTTCTTTTGAACCACCCTGTTTGTGATCATTTGTTATAGTAGCCCTCAGAATCTAATGCAAGCCCTCATCTTCAAAGAGTCTGGCTTAATTTGTCTGGGGTGAACTTAGGCATCAGTACTTTTAAAAAAGTTCTTCAAGTGATTCCATGTGTGAGAACCATCATTCTAGTTTGTTGACTTTCAAAGTCTCCAGAGAAGCAGCAGCATCCGCAACTGGGAACTTAACAGAAATACAAATTCTCTGGCCCCATACAGCCCTACCAACTGTATGGGGGTGAGGTCCAGCAATCTGTAGATTATCAAGCTTTCCAGGTGATTGTGATGCCACTACTCTTTGCGAACTGCTCTTCTCATTGGTAAGGGAAGATACATGGCAGTGAAAGATGCTCCAGGTGGGAATGGAGAAATCATTAGAAAAGTATAGGAAGTATAGAAGGAATAGGTAAGTATAGAAAGTATAGAAAAATATTTGCATGTTGTTATGGGCAATACCAGCCATTGCTTCAAGTAAAGGTGTGTCCAAACAATCATCTTCCAATTGAACTTCTGAAGACAAATAGTTTTCAAGTTTGGGATGCTGTCCTTACAGTGTTGTTGATATTAGGGAATATAGCCACCCAAACTGTACATTAAGATTACATGTGGAATTGGCTATACCCTAATACAAAATGTTTTGGGTGTTAAAAAATTAAATTAAATTAAAACAAGGTAAAACAAAAAATAGGGAGAAGGCAATGGCAACCCATTCCAGTACTCTTGCCTGGAAAATCCCAAGGACAGAGGAGCCTGGTAGGCTGCAGTCCATGAGGTCTCTAGGAGTTGGACACAACTGAGCAACTTCACTTTCATGCATTGGATAAGGAAATAGCAACCCACTGCAGTATTCTTGCCTGGAATATCCCAGGGATGGGGGAGCCTGCCCCCCCCCCATCCACCAGGGATGGTGGACTGCCATCTATGGGGTCTCACAGAGTTGGACATGACTGAAGGGACTTAGCAGCAGCAGCAGCAAAACAAAAAATAAGACAAGCAAACAAATAAAAAAGACTGCATGTGGACCAAAAATGGCAGAGGAGGGGACCCTAGCATCCGTCACTCACAACGCTCAACAATTAGACAGCTATCCACAAATAAAGGGCTTTCCAGATAGCACTAGTGGTAAAGAACCCATCTGCCAATGCAGGAGACATAAGAGACATGGGCTCAATCCCTGGGTCAGGAGGATTACCTGGAGGAGGGCATGGCAAGCCACTCTAGTATTCTTGCCTGAAGAATCACATGGAAATTGGAGCCTGGTGGACTGCAGTCCATAGGGTTGCAAAGAGTCAGATATGACTGAAGTGACTAGCATACTGGCATGCCATGAATTAAACAACTCTGGGAGAGTTCAGGAGACCATTTAAGAAACTTTAGCAAAACAGTGGAACAAATAAAACCTGAGAATAGCCTCACAAAAAGGAAGACAGCTCAATTTTCCTTTCATTATCCCATTCCCCAAGCCATCATATGTCATCACAGAAATACAAATTAAAACAACAATGAGATACCACTACATATAAATTAGAGTGACTAAAATCCAGAACACTGGCAATACCAAAAGCTGGTAAGAATGTCAAGAAACAGGAAATTTCATTCATTGCTGGTGAGAATACAAAATGGCACATATAGTCACTTTGGAATATAAATTGACAGTTTCTTATAAAACTGAACACCTGTATCATATGATCCATCAATTGTCTTCTTGGTATTTACCCAAAGGAGTTGAAAATTTATGTCCACACACACACACAAATTGCCGAAGAATGTTTACAGCAGCTTTATTCATAATTGCCAAAACTTAGACTGCAAGATCAAACTAGTCAATCCTAAAGGAAATCAATCCTGAATATTCATTGGAAGGACTGATACTGAAGCTGAAGCTCCAATACTTTGACCACCTGGTGCAAAGTGCTGACTCCTTGGAAAAGACCCTGATGCTGGGAAAGATCGAGGGCAGGAGGAGAAGGGGACAACAGAGGATGAGATGGTTGGATGGCATCACTGATTCAAGGCACATGAACCTGAGCAAACTCTGGGAGATGGTGAAGGACAAGGGAGCCTGGCATGGCTTCACAAAGAGTCAGACAAGACTTAGCAACTGACCAAGAAGAATCAACCAAGATGTCTTTCAGTAGATTATTGGATAAATAAACTGTAGTATATTCAGATAATGGATTATTACTCAGTGCTAAAAAGAAACGAGCTATCAAGCCGTGAAAAGACATGGAGGAAAATTAAATTTATATTACAAAAATGAAAGAAGCCAATTTGGAAAGGTTATATACTATATGATTCAAAGTGTATGACATTCTAGAAAAGGCCCAGACTATGGAGACAGTAAAAAGTTAAATGGTTGCCAGAGATTGTCCAGTAGGAAGGATAAATAAAACACAGAGAATTTTTAGGGTAGTGAGATTACTCTGCATGATGCAATAATGATGGATGCATATCATTATATACTTGTCTGAACCCATGGAATATATACCATCATGAAATAACCCTAAAGTAAACAATGGACCTTGGGTAATTGTAATGTGTCAATATAGGTTCATCAGTTGTAGCTCACCAGGCTCCTCTGTCCATGGTATTCTCCAGGCAAGAATACTGGAGTGGATTGCCATTTCCTCCTCCAGGGGACCTTTCCAACACAGGGAGCAAACCAGGTCTCCTGAATCTCCTGCATTGGCCAGTGGATTCTATACCACTGAGCCAGCTGGGAAGTCCTCAGTGTAGGTTCACCACTTGTAATGACTGTACCACTCTGCTGGGGGAATGTTGATAATGAGGGATATTATTCATATATGGGAGAAGAGGCTATATAGAATATCTCTATACCTTCTGCTCAGTTTTGCTGTGAATTTAAAGTCTATCTAAAAATATAGTCTTTATTTTAAAAACTGAGGAGTAAATAGTATGAGGTATTCAAATCCCAATTCAAATGAAATTTCAAAATTATATTTCAAGGTTAACTTTTAAATGAAATAATAAAGCATATAGTCTATGATATACCCAGTAAATAGTAACTCCTCATACTAGTACACGGGAAATTGACAGAGCCGTAACATTCTCCCAAGCAGTTTCTAGAACTATATTATCTCTAAACGGTCCAGCTTTCCATTGTAAATTTGTGCTAAAGACTAGCCGATCATTCAGCAGAGGAGCTTAGTCCGTTCCAATGATCTGTTAATCCCTCCTACTCAGTTTTAGTCTCCAGTCACCTTTTTGCTGAGAACAAAGCCAGGGAACTGACTTGTAAGCTACCCTTATGAAGATGGAGGCTTTGTCTTATACTTCTTTGAATGCCTTCTGCTACATCTAACACTGTGCTTTGGACATATTTCTGAATTTTTATTTATTTAATATATTCCAATGGGGTCTTATTTCTGCTGTACTCACCATAATGAGAACAAGATGATCCTTCCTCCTTCCATGACTGGGCAATATGTGCCCTTGTATTTAAAGAATGCAGCAGTTAGCCTGGTAACTTCTGTATTAGCAACAAAGTGGGATACAAGGCTATCAGTTCAGTTCAGTTCAGTCACTCAGGCATGTCCGACTCTTTGTGACCCCATGGACTGCAGTACACCAGGCTTCCCTGTCCATCACCAACTCCCGGAGCTTACTCAAACTCATGTCCATTGAGTCGGTGATGCCATCCAACCATCTCAACCTCTCTTGTCCCCTTCTCCTCCACCTTCAATCATTCCCAGCATCAGGGTCTTTTCTCTTATGTGAAAACAGGGTATAGAAAATAGCTACAAGGAAATATTCCAAAATGTTAGCCTACGGCTCTCCTGGGGAGTCTGACTATGTCTGATACATACAGAACATCCTTTAGACCTAGGTAAGAGATATTTTAGAGTTGTCCGCATACCACAGTCACACACAGATAACTTTATTAAAACCATAGGGGTGCCTCTATCAGAACCTGCCCTCACAGCTCATAGCTCTTAACACCCACCTTCCTGACCACACTGCTCAGGCCCTCAGGAAGTGCATTCCCACATCTCTTGCCCCATATCCACGAAAGAAAAGGTGATAGGATTTGAAAGCTGTGAAAGACCGTAGGTTAGGATGATGACATTGCTTTGGAATGCTTGGACAATGTGAGGGAAAAGAGTGTTGGGTTAGGAGAAAAGTCAAGCTTGTCAAATTCCTCCTCTGATAACATGAATGCAAGAGATTCTTTCATATCAAAGTATCGTTTCTCAATAACATGAAGAACCCTTTTTCTTACTTCTCTTGTTCCTATTCCTGGTTCCTAAGGTACTCAATTCAAGTAGCACACAATGTTTCACAAAAGTTGCAAATGGTGGCTTACAAACATTTTCTGATGTTAACACTTAAATTTGCGTTCATGTATCATGATAGCAGTTCTTAGTATCAGCGACTTGATGGACGTAGAATGTTTCAATTTTGAATGTTTTTTTTCTCTATGAAAATAAATAAGATTTAATCAAAATATTAGTATACACAATGAAATTATGGCATTTATTAATTATAATTTGCACTTTACCTTTTAAACTGAATAGGTAGTTTTGCATATTTTAAAAGAAAACTTTTGGAAACATAACTTTTATACTTAATTTATATGTTCTCCTAAATCTGCTTGATTTTTGTATGCTTTGAAATAATTATAATTTTTGAAACCCTTCAGACCATTGCCCTGAGTTATTTTGTAAACATCTTGCATATAACAATAAAATCAGTGATTTTGTGGAAATAAGGTAAGAAAAATTAATTTTATGAAAAAATACATAATCTGTAAGTTATATAAAATCTTTATCACCTACTCAACTATCACTAACCCTTTAACATATATCAGATACCTGCAGTAATAATTAAATTTAGTAGTCTGACATTTTGCTAGATGTCAGACACATTGAAACCATACTTTTACACATATCCTTTGGTTTTTGTCATTATGATAATATATTTGTCAAGATAGGAAGATAGAATATGTTTTATTTACCAATTTGTATAAAGAACTAAAATCCCATCAGAAAGGGCAACTTCAATAATCCTGTTGGGTCTATGGTTGAAGGAGTGTCCATCTGCTCTCCATGCCAGATAAAATATAGTTTAACGCCATGGTGGATGGTCCCGAAATGGCAATATCCCTGATCTTTTAAAGAGGAAGTGGTGGCCTGGAGGAGGTGTTTGATTCACTGTGAAATCCAAAAGGACTGTCCAGCAGCTCCCAACTAGAATTATAAAGTGCCTTAGGATGCAAATCCACAGGGAGAGGGTCAACTATGTCCCCAGACTGGCCTGGTTAGGAGTAGCATAGAGACGGGGGAACGGAGGAGACTGAGCCCCACAAATAATATTTCTTGTGGTGAGCTCCCTTTAGTTGTTTCCTCAGCACCAACACTCAGATATGTTTAAGATAAAAAGTGCTTGAACTTGACAGACAGCTGAGAGCACCGATTGTCTCAAGAGCAGAGATTCTTTGGAAATGATAAGGTGCAAACACTGTCAAATGGCTCCCTTTGCATTGCACTGCAATCTCCAGCCATAAAGGCTGCCAGGACCAGCGGGGGCAAAGCTTCCAGCCATCCCTCAAAACACCAGGCTCCGGCTGTCTGAGGGCTCCCTGGACTACATAATGACAGAGGCTTGAACAACCCGGGCTCAAGATGTGTCTGTTCAGGGTAATCTCCAGCCCTGGAACTCAAAAGGAGAAGCCTGGGGAGGATGTTGTCTGGTCCTGGTGAGGAAGGCTTCGAAGCAGGGAAGCCCCCAGATGAAGCCAGCTGGGCTTCTCTAGTTTTTTACCCCTCCTTTCTCGGAGCTTACCCACGTAGCAGGCTCCCTGCCTAAGCTTGATCTAGGCCTGTGGATTTGTATCTTCTTCTGGGAACATGCTGCCAGGAAATGTCTCCCTTGAGAGGAATGATGGATTCTTTGGACTCCCCAGGGTTCCAGACTGTATGTGAGATGGCATTGCAACCTCAGGGGATTGCAAATTCTGCCTGAAATCTCAACACCCAGACAGAATGTGGTCTGGGAGGCTGCCATGAATTAAGGAAGAGGACAGGGAGTGCTGGACTAAAGAGCTGAACACTGCCCATGTCTCAAGCAGACTCACACACTTGAGTAAAGCCTGCCATAGTCTACCCTGATTGCCATGTGAACATGTGCATAAAATATCCGGGTCCTGGTACCATCTTTGTTCACGTTGTTCATCCCTGTGCTCATTTAACAAACATTTAGTTGAAGCCGGCTAGGTGCCAGAGAATTGAAATACAAGAATGTGAATAAATCACAATATTGATGAACGCTTAGAACCACACTTCATCTAGACAGACTGGCTAAGGTGCCATTCAGTTTGAAGGCAGAGGGGGAGCTTAAACAACCTCTCTATGCCCCAGCCCACTGAATCTGTTAATTTAATATTCTGATGTTTAGTACAGAAACACAATCTAACAGGATTCTCTTCCTCGTGTTGCTGCTTAAATCTAATCCTCCTGGAGTTGAGGTTCCCAGCGCAGGAAACTCACGCTGGTGGTGGTGTTTGGGGAGTGTACAGAAGAGTGAAGGGCTGTGGAGGTAAGGTGTAGGCAAAACCATCTTTGACAACATATTTTCTCAGGCAGTCTTACCAAGAAATACAAAGACTTTTCTGTGTGTATCCTGAGTTTCTGATGTTACAAAATGCACTTGACACAGCGATGTTTCTACACATAAGGCTTGCTGTGGCCCTGTAATGGACGCAGAAATGGCAGCCCACTTCAGGATCTTTGTCTGGAGAATCCCAGGGACAGAGGAGTCTGGCGGGCTGCAGTCCATGGGGTCGCAGAGTCGGACACAACTGATGCAACTTAGCCCTTGACCCTGTACATCCCTCTCTCTGCCTTTGCTCACATGTTCATCCTTTCCCCGCTTCAAAATGTCCTCCCTTCCCTGTGCAACACTACTTCTTGCTCTTGACACCCTGTTTATCCACCCAAATCAGTCAAGTTTCCCAGTGGTACTGCTTCAGGATGCTAATAATAAAATAAATAAAATGTATAGCTGATTTTCATTGTGCTTTTGGGTGCCAAGTTTTATTCTATTTCATTTATCTTCACAATCACCTCACTGGCTCAGTGGACATGAGTTTGAGCAAGCTCTGGGAGATGGTGAAGGACAGGGAAGCCTGGCGTGCTGCAGTCCACGGGGTCACAGAGTCGGACATAACTGAGAACTGAACATCAGCAACACAGTCTATCATTATTTTTCCAATGAGTCACTGAAATCAGAAGACTGGCCCAAGATCACATCCCCAAAGCTCTTTGATCCTTCAGCCTATGTTCTGAGTCAAAACACTGTTCCTGCCTCCAAGTGCCTCTAACAAACACTCTCTAGTTATATCCCCTTTTTCATTCCTTATATTATTGATCTGTCTCTTATTTTGTTTCTTGATAAAACCAGGCACAGTTTTGCTCATTTTCAAATTTTCCTCATGGAACCAAACTTGACATTGTTGATTTTTTCCTATTTTCTTAATTTTCACTCTATTATTTCCTTCCATTTTCTTTTTTTATTTCACTATTCTCCTTTTTAATTTCTCTAGTTTGATGTTTAGTTCATTAATCTTTAGCTTTTGTCAATATTATCACTTAAGGAGTTCCTGCTAAGTACAACTTTTCTACAGGTTAAGTTTTTATATCTAGTATTTTCAAGCATTCAGTTCCAAGTATCTTTTCAGTTCAGTTCAGTTCAGTTGCTCAATCGTGTCCGACTCTTTGTGACCCCATGAGCCACAGCATGCCAGGCCTCCCTGTCCATCACCAACTCCCGGAGTCCACCCAAACTCATGTCCATTGAGTCGGTGATGCCATCCAACCATCTCATCCTCTGTCGTCCCCTTCTCCTCCTGCCCTCAATCTTTCCCAGCATCAGGGTCTTTTTCGATGAGTCAGCACTTCACATCAGGGTTTCCACTATATTAATTTTATAATTCATAAATTATTTGAAGTTTTTTTTAAATTTACAAGCATATCTTTGTTATCTTTTTGATACCGATTTCTAACTTCATTGTATTGTGATCAAAGGATGCAAAATGTTGTGGTCCTTTGTGTCGTATAGTGTAGGTCACTTCCCATCAATTTCTTTGTTCTTAGAAAGAACTTGTGTTTGCAAACTGTTGACTGCAATGTTCTATACAAGTTCATTCTATCACATTTGTTGATTGTGTTGCTGTTTTTCTACATACCTTGTAATTTTTTTGTCTTTTGATCTATCAGTTCCTGAGATAGGTATATGTATTAAATCTTTCACTATGGTGGTGAATTTAACAGTTACCTTTGTTAATTTTATAAAAACTTCCTTTCAATGAAATGAATCTCAGGAATTCCCTGGCACTTCAGTAATTAGGACTTTCATTGCCTTGGCCCTGGGTTCAATCCCTGGTTGGGGAACTAAGATCTGGCAAACTGTGCATTGCAGCCAAAAAAAAAAGAAATGAGTATATGTGTGTGTGTGTGTGTGTGTATGTATGGAAGGGGAAGACTTTTTATTGAATTAATTACTAATCATTGTTTAATTATCATTAATGATCACTAGTCAGTAATCATAATCTGAAATGAGCAGAGATTCATAATAGGTTAAATCACTAGTCATTACATAGTTTATCTCTAGTAATACTTTTTACCTTATAGTCTATTATGTCTGATATTAATATAATTAATATAATATAATTATACCAGCTTCCTCTTAAATAGTATTTGCTTGATATATATTTTTCTTTCCTTTAACTTTCAACATTCCTGGTGAAATGTTTGTTTTATATGTGCCTTTGGGAAAGCATCACTAAATTGGGTTTTATTTTTAAACTCAGCATGATAATCATTACCTTCTAACTGGAGAGTGTATTTACACTTATTTTGAATTGTGATATATTTAGACTATCTTCTCATTTTTTCCATCTTATCATTTGGGTTTATTTGTCCTTTATCTGGTATTGTTTTCTTATTTCCTGCCTGAATTCAATCTTTTTTCATTTTACTTTTACCATTAGTACAAAAATTATACTTTTTTTTTTCAATTTCTATTCAATTTCTATTCTTTTAATGATTTTCCTGTAAATATTAACATGACTAGTCAACATTAGCTAATGTCGCTATGTTCTTTAAGAATACAAGATCCTTATAATGCTTGCCTTCCTGATTACCACCACCTCACAGACAAAGCTATGCTACTGCTGAGTATTACCTTATTTCTTTAGTTTTACATGTTGTTTATTTATAATTATTTGATACACTTGATTTTTTTTATTTATTGACATGTTTGAATTTTCTCTATATACAATTTCTTTTTACACTTTAGGCTTTTCTATAGGACCATATTCTTTCTTCCTGATGTAACTTTTCTAGAAGTTACTTTAGTAAGATGTTGGTGGTAAACTTCTTTGTTGGTTTCAAAATGACTGTAATGCACTCTTATTCATGAAAGATGATTTTACTGGATATACAGTTATTTTCTTCTTGAAAGATAATTTTGACTTCTTGAAAGGTAATTTAACTTCTTGAATTTAATGTTACTGCATATAGTTATTTCTTTCAGAAATTTTTAGATAATATTTCATTCTCTTCTGGCCTCATTGTTCTTAAGATATCTCTTCTGTGTAAGTAATAATAATAAAGATAAAAAATAATAGCTAAAACTTATAGTGTGATAATGTACCAAGGACTATTTTCAGCTATACTTCAATTAGTCAGTTCAGCCGCTTAGTTGTGTACAACTCTTTGCGACCCCACGGACTGCAACACACTAGGCTTCCCTGCCCATCACCAACTCCAAGAGCCTACTCAAACTCATGTCCATCTCATTGGTGATGCCATCCAACCACCTCATACCCTGTTGCCCCCTTATCCTCCTGTCTTCAATCTTTCCCAGCATCAGGGTCTTTTTCAATGAGTCGGTTCTTCACATCAGGTGGCCAAAGTATCAGAGTTTCAGCATCAGTCTTTCCAATGAATATTCAGGACTGATTTCCTTTAGGATGGACTGGTTGGGTCTCCTTGCAGTCCAAGGGACTCTCAAGAGTCTTCTCCAACACCACAGTTCAAAAGCATCAATTCTTTGGCACTCAGCTTTCTTCATAGTCAAACTCTCACATCCATACATGACTACTGGAAAAATGATAGCTTTGACTAGACAGACCTTTGTTGGTAAAGTAATGCCTCTGCTTTTTAATATGCTTATCTGCCACTTCCTCTACTGTGAGGGAGGTCCTAACATTTTACAGGTAAGGAAATGAGGCACACAGTTCATTTGCTATAGAACCTACCTTTGAACTCAGGTAGTCTGGCTGTAGTCTACACTCTTGACCATTATACTATGTAGCCTTTTTTATTTATTTCTTCTCTCTGCTTTTAAAATCTTCTCTTTGCCTTTGGTGTTTACTAAAATGTGTCTAGAAGTAGGACTCTTTATTTATACTGCTTCAGATTTATGTAAACTCTTACATTTTATGTGACCTATTATTCCTCAATTCTGGAATATGCTCAGATGTTGTCTCTTCAGATATAGCTTCTTTTCCACCCTCTGCCTGAAACATCAAGTACCTGTGTGTCAGCACGTCTTACCCAATACCTCATATTTTTCATATTTTTAATCTATATCCAAGGTGTGTTCTGATGGTCTTTTCAGTTAGACTTTCTGTTTAATAATTTTACCTTCATTTTTTTTTCTAATCTAGTGTTTTATCCACTGTGTATTTAGTTTAATTATTATATTCTTAGTTTCTAGAAACTGTGTTGGTTCTTTTTAAAATCAACTTGGTACTATTAACAGTCTCCTTGTGTTTTGAGCCATAGTTTAAATAGGCATTTTTGGTCATTCTTACCGTATCTTTGAAAGATACCTTTGTCTGCCATTTTAACAGAAATAGAAACTGTTATTGTCTGTACTGTTCCTCTACTATCTGCTTGCTGCTATGATCTGAATGTTTGTGTCTCCCCCAAATTTAAAATTTAAAATCCTAAAGCCTGATGTAATGGTATTAGGGGCCTTTAGAAGGTACTTAGGTCACAAGGATGGGGCCCTCATGAGTGAGATTAGTGCTCTTGTAAAACAGACCCCCACGGAGTCCCCTAACCCCTTTTACTATGTGAGGACACAGTGAGAAGTCAGTGGTCTTCATCCTAGAAAAGGGTCTTCACTATAATTCAACTACATCGGCACCCTTATCTTGGACTTCAGCCTCTAGAACTGTAAGAAGTACATTTTTGTTGATTATAAGCCACTCATCTGTGGTATTTTGTTATAGCAGCCTGAATGTACTAAGACATTTGCTATCTTACATTAAGTTATCTAGTTGTCTTCTGTCCTCATATCTTTTGAATAAATACTTCATATGCACATGCAAATAAAAGTATTAAAATTCTGCTCACATAGATCTTTTAAAATGGTCTATTATTAAATTCTGGTTGCTAAAGAATACAGGGACATTTTAGGCTTATTGTCATGATCATTTCATAATATAGACAAATATCACACTATGTTGTACACTTGAAACTGATATAATGTTGTATGTCATTTATATTTCAGTTTTTAAATTACATGGACATTTTGGAATTCTAACCCAACATCCACACAAAATGTTGAGTCCAGTTTCTACTTTCCTTCAAGCTAATTTCTCTTTATTATTACTATTACTCTTTTTATTAAAGTTTAATTGATGTACAATATTATAATAAATCACAGGTGTACAATTTCATGATTCAAAATTTTTAAAGGTTATACTGTATTTACCGTTATTACAAAATATTGGCCCAGGTTTCTGGGTACTTGGCTTATTTCATATTATGAAAAAAATTTTGGCTATGTTCCCTGTGTTGTACAATATATCTTTGTAACTTATTTTACACATAATAGTTTGTACCTCTTAACCTTATGTTGTCCCTTCCCCAACTCTCTCCCCAAGGAAACCACTAGTTTGTGTTCTATACCTATGAGTCTGTTTCTATTGTTTTATATTCACTAGTTTGTTGTATTTTTTTAGATTCCACATATCAGTGATATCATACAGTATCTGTCTTTCTGCATCTGACTTATTTCATTTAGCATAATACCCTCCAAGTCCATCTGTGTTGTTGCAAATGCAAAATTTCATTTTTTGTGGTTGAGTAGTATTCCATTGTGGAGAAGGAAATGGCAACCCACTCTAGTATTCTTGCCTAGAGAATTCTGTGGACAGAGGAGCCTGGTAGGCTATAGTCCAGAGGGTCGCACAGAGTCAGACACGACTGAAGTGACTTAGCATGCATGCATTGGAGAAGGAAATGGCAACCCACTCCAGTGTTCTTGTCTGGAGAATCCCAGGGACTGAGGAGCCTAATGGGCTGCCATCTATGGGGTCGCACAGAGTCGGACACGACTGAAGTGACTTAGCAGCAGCAGCAGTATTCTATTGTATATATATATACCCCCTCTTCTTTATCCAGTCATCTGTTGATGGACACTTGACAATTGTGAATAATGCTCCTGTGAATACTAGGATACATGAATCTTTTTGAATTAGTGTTTTTGAGGTTTTGGATATATACCCATTGTGGGGTCACATGGTAGTTCTATTTTCAGTTTTTTGAGAAGTTTCCATAGTGGTTTCCATAGTGCACCAATTTACATTCCCACCAACAGTGCACAAGGATTCTTTCTTCTCTACACCCTCATCAACATCTGTTATTTGTGTACTTTTTGGTGATAGCCATTCTGATAGGTGTGAAGTGATATGTCTTTGTGGTTTTGATTTGCATTTTCATGATGATTAGTGATGTTGAGCATCATTTCATGTGCCTGTTCACCATTTGCATGTCCTCTTTGGAGAAATATCTGTATGAGCTATTTATATATTTTGGATATTAGCCCCTTACAGGTCGTATCATTTGTAAATATTTTCTCCCACTCAGTAGGATGTCTTTTTGTTTTGTCGATGGTTTCCTTTGATGTGTAAAAGATTTTAAGTTTAATTGGGTCTTACTTGTTTATTTTTGCTTTTATTTTATTTTCCTTAGGAAACAGAATAAAAAATTATTGCTATGACTTATGTCAAAGAGTATTCTGCCTATGTTTTCCTCCAGGAGTTTTAGGCTTTCCAGTCTTAGATTTAGGCCTTTAATCCATTCTGAATTTAGTTTTTGTATATGATATTAGAGAATGTTCTGATTTCATTATTTCACATAATGCTCTCTAATCTTCCCAGCATCATTTATTAAAAAGACTGTGTTTTCTTCATCATATATTCTTGCCTCCTTTGTTGTAGATTAATTGACCGTAAGTGTGTGGGTATATTTGTGGGCAGTCTCTTCTCTTCAGTTGATCTATATGTCTGTCTTTGTGCCAGTACCAAACTGTTTTGACTACCATAAGCTAAGTCTATTTTATAATCTACCATATCTTCCTAAAGTAACAGTGTCCTATAAAAACTGACAAATGCTTGCATCAATTGAAAAAAAAAAATCTTACCAGAAAATCCTAGTGAGTTTGGCAGAAATATTGTCCTTCAGTCTAGATGTCCCAAAGTTGAAAAATCTTCCAGAAAAATCTGCAATAACCACTTGAACATATATCTAGGGTGTTATCAGAGGTCATTATCCATACTATTCTTTCTCCCCTAGGTGGGTAACAAGCAATTTATAGATGGTGAAATTACAATATAAAAAGAGGTTCAACTTGATATAAGATCGCAAATCATGATATTTTCATAGATTCCCATGACAGAGACTGTAGGAAGCCATCTTACAATTTATCCATGTTACCTATGGGTAAATGTCCTACTACTCCTGATACATTTTAGTATCATCTGACTTACACCTGTCAAATGTGAAACCATCTGACTTTGGTCAGGTACTTTTTCTGTAGAAGCTTTATCACTTAGTATAAATCAATAAATTAGGGTGAAATTGTGTGCGTATGTGTGTGTGTGTGTGTAAGCATTTGACATTTTAGAGATCCTAGACTTGCATCCTTTTCTTAGTTCACTAACCAGTGCTTGATGGAATAGATAAGCATAATTTTTTAATCTGCAAGTAAAGGACTCACTCAGCAAATATTTTTTAAGCACCCAGCCTACAAAAGCAGCTAAAACATCTTTTCCCCTGAGATACTTATGATATACTGAAGGAGACATCATAGCAATTACATTGCAATGTGATTTCTGATCACATAGAAGTATTATCAGGGCTTCCCAGATGGTGCTAGTGGTAAAGACTCTGCCTGCAAATGCAGAAGATGCAAGAGAGGAGGGTTCAATCCCCTGGGTCAAGAAGATCCCCTGAAGTAGGAAGTGGCAACCCACTCCAATATTCTTGCCTGGAAAATCCCATGGACAGAGGATCCTGGTGGCTGCAGTCCATGGGGCCACGAAGAGTTGGATACGATTGAGCAGATATATTATCAAGTACTAGGAGAATAAAATGAAAAAAGATTTAAAATAGAGTAAGAAAGGAACATAGACATCTTCACAGGGTCCTGAAGGACAAGTGTGTCAAAATGGGACAGAAAGGGAAATCTGGGCCCAAGTTATGGAAGAACCCAGCACATTTTGGAAATGTAAATAATCCTAGATGGCTTAGCCATAAAGAAAAGTGGAAGACATTCAGGTAAAGAGCAGTACTTGTGGAAAGCAGTAGAGACAGAAAATTTTAAGTTTTGGTTAGGAGACAGTGACAAAAATCAGTTTATCTGGAGGAGATGGTTTGCAGATGGAAACAGAGAAAAAAGTGAAGATACAATAAGACATGATTATTGCAAAAAGAGCAAAGATGCAAAATCTTCTGTGCCACAGATTTTTAATTTAGACCAATGCTTCTAAACATTAATGTGCATACAAATTTACTTGGGGTCTTGTTAAAATGCAGGCTTTGATTCAGTAGGTCTGTGGTGGGTCTGAGAGTCTGCATTTCTAACAAGCTTCTAAGTGGTGCTGATGCTGCTGATCCACAGACCACACTTTGAATAGCAAAGGTTTAGAATATACCATGATTTATCCTAAGTCATTGCTACAAATTTAAATACAGGTTTAGTGCCATCCTTCAAAATTCACCCCATATTACTAATGCTTTTAAAGAATATTTTTAAAGCTTCGTAGAGGATGTTCCATATACATTTCATTGCATTTAAACCCTAGAATTAAAGGAGGAAAAAATAAATCTCATGTCTTTCTCTTCTTTCAGGATGTATGTGCTTCTAGGGTCTCATTTCCTCTTTTAGCAAATGTAGCATCTCTTCCAAAATAACACTTAATACCTTAGTTCTCTCATTTTATGAACATTTTATGCCTACACCATGTAGTCCCTTTAATGAGAAGTCTTAAAATAAGTAGATAATAAGTTACTTGAAATCTGTAACTTGTGTAAAATCTGTAGATCTCAGAGACTTTTCTGTCTCCTGTAGTACCTAGCATAGGACTTTGTGCACAGGAAATGCTTGTATGTGTCTGTTGAAGAACCCACATATCCCTTAAGTTGTTTTGAAAGCATTTCATGACTACATGGAAATAGATTGTACACATAATCTTTTTTCCTCAAGTGCATGTAAATTTTGCATTTCAAAATACTGGACTTCCTTCACTTCCAATGAGAGTTTTGCACACAGTCTATAAATCTTGCTGTTAAGACATTTTCCTTCATTATCCTAAATTTATCTTAATTTCAATCCAATTAAAAACTGTTTACTAGAGTTTTCCCCCCATATAATTGAGCACAGTGTAGTTGATTTTTTAACTGTAAACATACATCTGTGAATAATTCCTAAATGCCACAGTATATAGGAGATCCTGCAGCATAATGGAAGTAATTTATTTCCAAATTGCTCCCATTTCTCTTATGACTAGCTTGCAAAGCTTTATTAAAATCAAGACCAGCAGGTATGACAGGAGGCTGACCTTGTTTCCTAAGCATTATGCATGCTGCCCACACAAAAGACTCGTAAGGCTTTTGCATAGCCCATAAATTCATATATTCCCAAATCTAGGTCCCTAGTTTGTTATTGAAACAAAAAGTAGTGGCAATACAGCATCATATTTTAAAGCATGGAGTCCAAAGTAAGGCTTCTGAGGTTCACATTCTATCTCTACGTTTCTCCAGTTGTGTGACTTAAAGTTGTTGAACTTTTTTCAGTGTCAGTTATTTTATCTGTAAAGTAGAATAATAGCAGTTTCTACTTTACAGGGTTATTGGGAGAATTACTTGAGTTGATGCATACATGAATAGGACGTCATACATGCCTATTAATAGTTATTATAATTAGGATTATGGTCATTTTTATTCCTACCTATCCCTATAGTGACCAATTTCTAGGCATAGGTGAAATTGCAAAACAGTAAAAATCAAACACCAATATCTTCAGATGATTTCAGAAACCATATCATGGTCTGCTTATTCTGATCACCTTAGTGGTCAGATGTCATTGATCAGCAGAGTCAAATCCATTTTTCAGCAAATAACCTTCTAAACCGGCTAATTGTGATGCTCTTTGTCCACATTCTCTATCAGATAATTTGAGCAATGTGTCAGTTTGATCTGATTCATCAAATTGCTATTGAGCATCCATTATCTAGAAAGCATTGAGTCAAATTGTGTGGAAGGATAAAGATGAATGTTTCATTGAACGGCTACTCGATGGCTTTCTGTGTGCCAGGCACTGAGCTAAGTGATGAAGATATGAGATCAAAGTGTATACACTTTCTGTCCTTGGGGAGCTTCCAGTCTAGAGGGGAGAAAAGAAAATAAGCCAAAATTATAATAAAGTCTAACTGCTGTGAAAACAAAACAAAATGCCATGAGAGAAAAGAAGAGGAGGTCAAGAACGGTGTCCAGGTGGAAGTGGAACGTAAGAACGAAGACATGAGTGGGAATTAGCCAGGTGAAGTCAGGTGAAGCAATAGGGAGAATACTGGGAAAGACACAGGCAAAGGCTAGAGGCAACAAAGAGCCCAGCAGGCATCAAAGAAGGAACAAAGAGCAGCTAAGGGTCTCTTGAATGTATTAGTACATTAGAAGGAAGTTACACTAGAAGTTACGGTAGAAGTTAGAAGGAAGATGCTGATAGAACCTTCTAAGCCATGGCAAGGAGTATGGATCTTATCACAAGGGCAATGTGATGATATTAAAAGTTTTAAGCAAGGGAATAAGATTATCAGATAAATAGGCATTTTAGGGGAAAAAAAAAATCATTCTGGCCACAGAGTAAGAAATAAATGGACAAGAGGAGGCAGACTTGAGTCAGGAAAATCCTGTAGATTGTTGTGAGGATAAAACAAGACCTGGAGGTAGCCCAGACTCAGATAGGACAGTGGGAATGTAAAGAGAATCAGTAGGAGTTACTGATTGACGCAGTGTAGTGAGTATGGGAGAAGGAAGAATCAAAGGCGACTCTGAGATGAGAGGACACACAGTAGAGGGCAAAGCCTACATGGTCTACATGATCTACATGATCACCGACATAATAGAGATGCAGAGATGCAGGAGAGGCATGAGAGAATAATTCCTTAGGGACAAGAGGCTTGGAAACATCTTCAAGGTTAATGGGCACTGGAGTTGGATTAAGATTAGCCAGGACTGTTAGTTTGGAAAAGCCAAAATGGTGTTTTCATTCTTCATTGATCACAGTTTCGTAGCTTGGGTCCTTTTCCGTGGCTAGAGTCCTAGGGGCAGGTGAGTCTTTCAGGAAAAGGCACTGACAGTCACAGGTCCAGAGGTACCTGTTCATCAGGACCTGGAACTCCTGCCTGAAGTCATTTGTGGCTCCGGGTAACATTTTCCAAGCTGCAGATATTTGAGGTCACGTCCAGGTCTTTGTCAGCAAGGGAATTGCTGCTCTGAAAGTGTACTTAGTGAAAGCCTTGCCAAAGTTGTCAGAAACAAATCACTCTCCCTACACACTTAACATTTCTTAAAAAAAAAAAAAAAAAAAAAGACAATAGACACATTTTGATACAATTTTTCAAAGCTCTGCATATCAGATTGTGTTCTGGGGTGGATATTAACGTAATATTGGACCTCGCTGCTCTCAGCCTGGAACCCGAACACTGACCCTTTCTGCCTCAGCTCTGCTACCCTGAGCTTTGCAATCAGAATTTTCAGCAGCACTGTGAAGGCTCAGAGAGGAGTTAACAGGCCTTTTAAATTGCCACCCCAGCACATGTGGGACACATCTTTAACCACAAAATATGTTTTCTTTAAGGCCTTTCCTCAATTGTGAAAACTTAAATTTAATAAGGACTGAGGAAGCCTATAAATCAAACACAATAAAATATTAAATTATGCACCTTGCTCCAAGTGGGGTACATATATTTTATCATTGAGAAGTATGGGTCTGGGTATTCTGGAAATTCTGATTTCTTGGGCAGTTTGGGGGTTGTGGAACAAAGCTGCATTAGTTTTCAATTTTCAGAACATGATGTTAGTGATTACATTAACTTAATCTAATATTATTTCCCATATTTAAAGACAGAATGAGAACCTTGTGTTTAGATTGTTGATGGCTTTAAAAATACAAATGTGAATGTGTATGTGTGCGTGTGTGTGTGTGTGTGTGTGTACGTACATAAAGAAATACAGGACCGGCTGGCTTTCCATATAATAGGCCAAGTTATTAGTACAGCTGCGCATTCTGTGTCTCAGGGGATTAGAAGCTCAGCCTGAAATCTCATTTAATTACAGAGCACTGACTACCATGGGCCACTTGCATCTGGACCCAGAAATAATAGAGAGAATTTTGTTTGAATGGCTTGTAGTGTTCAGGCTAGAAACACATGTAGTTCAATTTCTAACCTTTGGTTAAGAACAAAAAAGCGGGAGTTCACAGACGGTTAACTTAGCCTATTGGACAATTTTACTAAGGTTCCTTGACTTTCTTCTTCTTTGGGGGCTTAAAAAAAATGCAACTCTATTCTCTTTCAGATGTGGAGGTAAAAGAGCACAAAATTATTCAATTCATCTGTAGATGAACTTAAACAATGATGCTTACCTCACAGGCTTTCATGGGGATGATGCCAGGTAATGAAAGTGAAAGGACTCCACAAAACACCAAATGCAGTTCAGTGTTGGCTAAACACTATTATCACTCATTCACTCCTTTATTCATTCAGGAAAAACTTTTGAGCACCTGGTAGGCACCAAACCCTCTTCTAGATGAAGGAAATAGAGCAGTGAGTAAGAAAGACATGATTTCAATTCAAGGGCAGTTTACACTGTAAGGAGGGAGAGAGATGGTCAGATGAGTCTAGGGCATAGTGATTCTGTGAAAAATGTGAAGCAGGATAAAGTGACAGAGAGCTGCTGTGTGGGGTCCCTTCAGGAAAGTCCCTTAGAAAAAGTAACCTTTGAGCTGGAGACTGAATGAACTAAACGATGAGAAGCCAGCCTCTGGGCAAACATCCCAGAAAGAGAGAAAAGCAAGGGCAGACAGTGGCCTAAGCTGGGCCTGTCTGAGGACCAGAGACCGCAGAGGAGGGTGGTGAGGTGAGAGAGTGGTACAAGGTGAGTCTGGAGAGAAAGGCACTAGCCAGCCATGTAGGCCCCGCTGGGGCTCGGGATTTTATCACAGGAGCTGTGGGAAGGCATTGGAGGATTGTAAACAGGTAAAGGATATATTCTGAATTGTGTTCTTTTTATTATTATCCTTCTGCCTGCTGGGTAGAAAATGGAGAGAGGTAGTGTGGGGCGTGGCCAGAGTGGTGATGCAGACAGCATTTCAGAGGCTGTTACAAATGTGGGGGTAGGAAGAAGGATGGCTGCACTAGATGGTTACAAGAAAACAGGGAGGAATAGGCATCCTGGGGAGAAGGCAAGCAGGAAGTGCGATTTGGGTGAGGCTTGTGATTCATCAACAAACCGATGGTAGATGAATCCTCGGGGGCTGAATCGTCACATAGGGAGACTAGAGGGAGGAAGAGGGGCCAGGACTGAATTTGGGACTATCCCCAGTTTAGAGGAAAACAGGACAAAAAGCCGGGAAGGAGCAATCAGCAAACAAAGCAGGGGGAAATTCAAGGAAGGGTGGTGCTCTGGTAGCCAAGAGAAGAAAGGCTTATGAGAAGGAAGGATTAGTCAGTTGAGTCAAGTGCAACTGAAATGAATTCCATAGCTCTAAGGCATGCGTGCTACCTTTATTTCACTCACCAGTGCATTTTTCAAACCGTTACTTCCTTGTCCTTACATTTACAAGGTATGTTTGTCCTTTGAGATTCATGTTGTTTAATGTATCATCAACTCCTCCTAAACCATTAACTACTAACCACCTGGTCATGGTCTTAATCAAAGATTTTGGCCTCTGTATCATAATGCTACTCTCTACTCCAAGTCTCATCCAGAGATCCCAATTAATATCCACGTTTAATAATTACTTTCACCTCTTTAAAGTGTCCCATTCCTACTCTACCTCTTCTCCGACTTCAGTTCTTTTCTCTCTCTATTTTTTATTTAGTCTGTGCCCCAGGACCCATCATGTCATCCCTCTCATAATACTCTTCTCAACAACCTTGCCCCATATCCTTCCTTCACACTATCCTAGGAAACCCCACCTTCAGCTTCCATGATCTACCAGGCAGTACTGGAAAATATAAAATCACAGTGCATATTGGTGACCTTTCTTGTTCTAGATCTTTGATCTTCCCTTGGTTTTTAGCACTGCCTGTAAACCATATATTCCTAGCCAGCAATCTCCTCTTATCAAGTATTAGTAATACTTTTAAAACGTCATCAGTCTTCTCAGGCAGCATGCCTCAAACCTGCCATCTGGCTCTTAAGATATGTCCTCACCTCCTACTTCAGGAAGAATGAACAGACAATCCTATGAGAATTTCTTTAGCGTCACGCTCTCATACCTACAAAACTAACCAAGCCTACCCTTGTATTTTTCTCTTTCCTGTCTCAGTAGAAGCGCTTCCCCTCCCGAGGCTGACCCTAAAACTTACGCTTTGACTTCCAGCTCAGTCTTCTAACTAACCCATTGCAAGCACTTTTACCAGTTACGGATGACCTCCTGTTCCTGTTCAGTGGATGGGGTTCTGTTCTTAACTAACTTGATGCTGTGTGCCTCTTCCTCCTTGGAACACCTTCCTCCATTAATTTTTATAACACTACACTCTCCTGGTTTTCCTAATACATACCTGTCCATTCCTCAGTATCTTCCCCTACCTCCCCTCCTTCTACCTTAAGGCTCCATCCTTGGTTATCTTCTCACTCTGCATCTTTTCACCAAGTAATTTCACCCATTCCTATAACCTCAACCACCATTAGTATCAGCAGTCCTTAAACTGGGCTACGGTCATGGGTCTATTTGAGAATCTGATGGAAGTTCTAGACATTGTCCCTAAAAACATGTGCACAAGCAGAAATTTTTCCAAACCATTTTAGGAGGTTCATGGACACCCTGAAACCTATAAATGGATCTTTCAGAAGGTTTTCCTGATCTGCATTGCTAACAACCCTCAAATCTTCATCTCCATCCATCTAACTTAGACAAGACTCATATCACACTGCCTACTTGATATTTCTAATTGAATATTCCACCAGCATGACACACTCAACATGTTTAAGACCTACTATTTTCTTCCTACCCTAAACCTGACTCCTACTGATTTATTTTTTTCTCTTTCAGTAGTATTTTCTTTATTAGGTTTTATGAAATTCTTGTTAAGTTTACTCCCAGATGTATTAAATTGCTTCCATTAAGAATGTGATATATTTCCCATTTCTATTTCTAGGTGCTTACCGCTATCACAGAAACAAAAGCTACTTTTGTATATTTATCAAATATTCAGGCATCTTGTTAAACTTCGCTAATCTTTTTTACCATAGTCTCTTGGACTTTCTAAATATAAATTCAAAGAATTGGCAAAAAGCTAGTTTACTTTCCTTTTCTTATGTTTATGCTGATTATTCAATGTTCTTGTCTTACTGCATTTGCTAATCTGGCTACTGAAAGTGTGCAATCAACAGTATTGGCATCATCTAGGAGCTTATTAAATATGAAGAATCACAGTCCCATCCCTAGATCTACTAAATCATAAACTGCATTTTAAAGATCCCCAGGTTTGGTAGCTCAGCTGGTAAAGAATCCGCCTGCAATGCAGGAGACCCCAGTTTGATTCCTGGGTGGCAAAAATTCCCTGGAGAAGGGATAGTCTACCCATTTCAGTATTCTTGGGCTTCCCTGGTGGCTCAGCTGGTAAAGAATCCACCTGCAATGCGGGAGACCTGGGTTTGATCCCTGGATTGGGAAGATTCTCCTGGAGAAGGGAAAGGCTACCCGCTCCAGTATTCTGGCCTGGAGATTCCATGGACTGCATAGTCCATGCAGTCACAAAGAGTCAGACACAACTGAGCAACTTTCATTTTCACTTCAGGTGACCTATGTACACAGCAAAGATTGAGCAATACTGCTACAGAATATGCAAGACAATATTGAATAGTAATGATGACAGTAGCTACAGTAAATTCATTTACTGATTTTAATTGAAGTGGGCTCTGTGTTTCACTATTTAAGTAATTTTAGTGAATGGTTTTTATGGCTCAAATATAATTTTTTTTCTCTTGCCATCTTACAATTTTTTATTTAGAATTTCTTTATATATGCTAATATATCAAATTTCTTTATATATATGATAATATAGTCTTTCTACTTTAAGTTAGTATAATTCATTACAGCAACAAATGGTTCAGTTCATGACACCAACAAAGTAATCTTTTGATATACTATTGGATCCTTTATCTTAATATTTTAAATATTTAATTTTAATTTTTTCTTCTATATCCATACACAATTGATCTCTAGCTTTCTTTATTGGTTTGAGGTATGAAATTATAGCTGGTTTTATAAAATGATTTGGGGACTATATTTTTCATCTTTGTCAATAGACTGGAACAGTGATTGGCAAACCTAGTTTGCACATTAGAAGTACCTGGGGAGCTTTGTTGTTGTTCAAATGCTAAGTTGTGTCCCCAACTCTTTGCAACCACATAGACTGCAGCACACCAGGCTCCTCTATCCTCCACTGTTTCCTAGAGTTTTCTCAAATTCATGTCCATTGAGTTTGTGATGCTATCTAACCATTTCATCCTCTGCCTCCTCTTTCTCCTTTTGCCTTCGATCTTTCCCAGTATCAGGGTCTTTTCCAATGAGTCAGCTCTTCACATCAGGTGGCCAAAGTGTTGGAACTTCAGCAGCAGTCCTTCCAATGAATATTCAGTGTTGATTTTCTTTAGGATTGACTGGTTTGATCTCCTTACTGTGCAAGGGACTCTCAAGAGTCTTTTCCAGCACCGCAATTTGAAAGCATCAGTAGTTCAGTGCTCAGTCTTCTTTATGGTCCAGCTTTCACATCCATACATGACTATTGGAAAAACCATTTATATGAACGACAAGTATATGAACATTTGTCGGCAAAGTGATGTCTCTGCTTTTTAATATTAGAGAAGTAGTAATGTTCAGGCCTGGCTCCTCGAGATTCTGATTCAGGTAGTCTGGGACTCACCAGAAAACAGTATTTCTAATTAAATTAAATTTTTAAAAAGCAGTTCCACAGGTGATTTTAGTGAGTCTTAGGCCTAAGAAATACTGGTCTAGTATCCTTTAAATAACTTGGGAAGATTAAGTATAATTTAACCATTATCTTGTCAATGGGTGCTATTCAGTTACCTTCTCAATTTCTTCTAATGTAATTGTCCCATTAAAATTTCCCATTTCTTTTTGGATGAATTTTAATAAACTTATATCTTGCTCGTTATGAGGTTAAGGACATTTCCTCCTCTTCTCATTTTGTTGAGAGTTTTTTTTTCTTTTTAACATGAATGGATCTTCAATTTTGTCAAAGGCTTTTTTTGTATCTATTGAGATGATGATGCAGTTTAATTTCTTTCATCTCTTAATATGGTGAATTACATTGATTGATTGTGAAACATTGAACTAGCCTCTCCTTCCCAAGATAAATCTCATTTGATTGTGACATCCTTTTTATATGTTGCTGGATTTTATTTGTTAATGTTTCTTTGAGGGGGAAAAAATCAGGAAACTCAACCTTACTGGTCATTTTTCATTTTCCTTTGCATATGTCTGCTATTATTTACTTCTCAGATTCTTCAGATAGTTGCTTCATTGCTTTCTGTGGTCTATGCAGATTTTCAGTTGGAATCAGTGGAAGAGATAAAGTATAGTAAGCTTACTCCATCTTGATGAGGACCAGAACTCTGTCACTTTTTTTTGGAAGTTTTTTGTAAATAGCACATCCAATTAGCTTGCTTATAAATGGAGAATTCAGTCTATTTACATAATGATCATATCCTTGATTTCATTTCATTTTATTTTTTTATACTATTTTTGGTCTTTGGTATTTTTCTGTTGTTTAATTATTCCCTCCCTTCACAATCTCCTATTATTTAAAAATGCCATTGTATTAATTCTCCAATCCATAAGTAATCACTTTCTCTTTCCTGGAGGTCATAAGCAAGCACCTTTTATTCAACTAACACACAAAAAGTAGATACCAACTGTTTTCTCTCCAACAAGGCATTGGTCTTTCATTTCTTTACTCTTTCCTTTAAAGAAATGCTCTTTAGAACACATTTTATTTCAACATTCTTTTCCCCTTCACACATGAGTCTTTTCCCATATTAAAAAAATTTTTTTTCCTCTTCCTTTCCTCCAGTTTCCACCTAGGTTGTACAGAGATTTAGTACTTTGTTTAGCTCCAGACTAGCATTATTTTTTGCAGTACACGTCCTCCATTCCAGGATCATTGTCTGAGCTCTTGCATTATGTATTTAGATAGATGGGAACATACCTCATCCTCCTTTGCCCCTCTCTAAGTCCTCTTCATCTTGTCCTATCATATATACAAAAGTGATATATAAGATAGCAATTAGAGTAATGGCTACCCTGGGTAGAGGAATGAGGAAGCCTACTGGGGTGCTGGAAATACCTGTTTCTTGTTTTCTGTGGTGCTTCCATGTGTTTATACATATGTAAAAGTCATCAACCTGTATGCTTAAGATCTTTGCACTTCTCTATATGTGACCTATAGCTCAAGAAAAAGCTTAAAGAGGATGAAGAATATTAATAAACTGATAGCTTAACTATAGAAGAAAGTTGAAAAAGAGAACCAAGAATAAGCCTCTCTCCCATAAAAAGCACTATAGCAAAATCTGTTAAAGGCAATTTCTAGCAAAGCTCTCAGGAACAAGTATACTTAATGCTATGTTAAAAATAGAGAAATGAGGAGATTCCCAAATAACTTTGGAACATGAAAAGGTGACCTCATATTTTTGCCCTTAAATTGGCCAGAATAAAGAAGCGTCAAGTTGTTGTAATTTAGTCACTAAGTCATGTCCGACTCTTTTTCGACCCCATGGACTGTAGCCCGCCAGGCTCCTCTGTCCATGGGATTCTCCAGGCAAGAATACTGGAGTAGGTTACCATTTCCTTCTCCAGAGGATCTTCCCAACCCAAGGACTGAACCCACATCTCCTGCATTACAGGCAAAGTCTTTACCGCTAAACCACCAGGGAAGCCCAACCATCAAGTACCCACATTCTAAAGAAAGATGCAAACAGTTGGAGACTGTTGGGCTTATTAGGAAGCAGTGAACTAGCCCTCCTAAACCAGCCATGCCTCCTACCACTTTGAGGTGCTAGAATGAGGAAAATGCTGAAGGCTGCTAGCTTCCTCATTCCCCACCCTCTCCTCACCTCCCTAATCCCCACTACCCATCCTCCCACCCCAGGGCCCTTCAGCAACAAGTTAAGTTGATCTGGATGGAGGGAAAAAGATTCAACAAGAATGTGCATCATCAACATCTCAGCTCAAGTTGTTAGAATCCATGGGTACCCAATTATAATTTCCACCAAAGAGTGGTCACCATGCAAATAAGTCAAGAAGCCATGACAGGTTTTTAATCTGTTTAAAAGCTATTAAATAGAATCAATTGGAAAGCAAGGCATAACCAAGTGCATGCTGCTCTCTTCCAGAGGATAAATGTGAACTTTAAGAAAAAAATTAATGATGACAACATCTGCTTGTGTCAATCCAGGTTGTTCCTTCTATTACAGCAAAAGCATCTTTTGTAACACATGTACATTTCTTCACTGAGAGCCCACTTTCACTCTCTTTTTCACCTCTGTGCAGATGAAAGTTGTGAAGCAGTCATTTCATCTACTGGATTTTGAGGTCTGTTTGCATTTCCATTCATCATTTATGGGGTTCTGCATTCAGGTAAATGGAGAGAAAGTGCTAACAGTGCAGCAGGCCTTGATCTGAAATCAGCATTTAGAGCATCTGCCCACGTAGCAAGAGATCTTCTTGTAAGGTTGAATGATGCTGATAAATAATAGATTGGCCTGCTGTGTGGAAGCCATGGAAAGGCAGCTAATGGGGCTTACATAGGTTCTGGGGACCCAACAAGCATTTGCAGCTGAATCTGATGAAAAAGCAGTATCTAACTAAGGTGTTATTGGTAAATTAACTCAATATGTAAAGACGTGTGTGTGTGTGTGTGTTGAGAGGCAAAATTAGCCATTAACACATGCTGTTTGGTCTATCTACCTTCTGTTGCAATTTCTAGCACTGTCTAGCAGTCTTTGGAAACCTGCCCTATGTTTCAACTGTACTCCTGCTAAGAGAACAGGCTCCCAGGGACATAGGTGTTCATATACCATTAAAACCAATTTCATTGTTACATTTTTACAAATATTTCCACACAATTATGAACAGAAATATAATTTTCTGAACAGTATCACACCAAGTATATGCTGGAAAGCACTGCAACAAAGTATCCATTTGGAGTCCCCAGTCCTTAGGGGAATCCATTTGGGGAATCCATCAGGGAATCCATTTGGAACCTGCAAACAAATCCTAAAAGATGTTGCTGTTAAAGTGCTGAACTCTGTAAGTCAGCAAGTTTGGAAAACTCAGCAGTGGCCACAGGACTGGGAAAGGTCAGTTTTCATTCCAATTCCAAAGAAGGGCAATGCCAAAGAATGTTCAAACTACTGCACAATTACACTCATTTCACATGCTAGCGATGTCATGCTTAAAATCCCTCATGCCAGGCTTGAACAGTACATGAACCAAGAAATTCCACGTGTACAAGCTTGGTTTAGAAAAGGCAGAGGAATCAGAGATCAAATTGCCAACAACCATTGGATCATAGAAAAAGCAAGAGAATTCCAGAAAGAATCTACCTCTGCTTCATTGAATACACTAAAGCCTTTGATTGTGTGGTTCAGATCAAACTGGAAAATTCCTAAAGAGATGGTAATACCAGACCTCCTTACCTGCCTCCTGAGAAACCTGTATGCAGGTCAAGAAGCAACAATTAGAACCAGATATGGAACAATGGACTGTTTCAAAATTGGGAAAGGAGTACTCAAGGCTGTATATTGTCACCCTGCTTATTTAACTTCTGTGCAGAATGCATCATGTGAAATGCCAGGCTGGATGAAGCAGAAGCTGGAATCAAGATTGCTGGGAGAAATATCAATAACCTCAGATATGCAAATAACACCACCCTTATGGCAAAAAGTGAAGAAGAACTAAAGAGCCTCTTGATGAAGGTGAAAGAGGAGACTGAAAAACTTGGCTTAAAACTCAACATTCAAAAATCCAAGGTCATGGCATCTGGTCCCATCACTTCATGGCAAATAGATAGGGAAGCAATGGAAACAGTGACAGACTTTAATTTTTGGGGCTCCAAAGTCACTGCAGATGGTGACTGCAGCCATAAAATTAAAAAAACATTTGCTCCTTGTTTGCTATGACAAACATAGCATATTAAAAAGCAGAGACATCACTTTGTCAACAAAGGTCTGTATTGTCAAAGCTATGGTTTGTCCAGTAGTCATGTATGGATGTGAAAGTTGGACCATAAAGAAGGCTGAGTGCCAAAGAATTGATGCTTTTGAACTGTGGTGTTGAAGAAAACTCTTGAGAGTCCCTTGGACTACAAGGAAATCAAACCAGTCAATCTTAAAGGAAATCAACCCTGAATATTCATTGGAAGGACTGTTGCTGAAACTCCAATACTTCTGCCACCTGATGCAAAGAGCTGACTCATTGGAAAAGACCCTGATGCTGGGAAAGATAGAAGACAGGAGGAGAAGGGGACAACAGAGGACGAGATGGCTGATGGCATCACTGACTCAATGGACATGAGTTTGAGCAAGCTCTGGTAGATGGTGAAGGACAGCAAAGCCTGGTGTGCTGCAGTCCATGGGGTTGCAGACTGAGCAACTGAACAAGAACAGCAATCTTTAGACTTCTCTTTGTGGTTTCCACCTCATTCAGCATCTTAGGAACAGCAGACATATTCTGCAGCTGTAAAAGTACCAAGGCCACTTCAACTTCTCTCTCAGGACAAGGTCATCCTGTGCATTTTGCATTTTGTCTTTGTCCCTCCTGCCCTGACAGAATGAATACACAGGGGATATCTCATTTAGATTCAGGAGGTGAAGGTGTTGGTGAGAAGAGTTGGTACCAATCTGTGAGTCACCCATTAGCCAAACTAAAGAGTGTGTGTGTGTGTGTGTGTGTGTGTGAGAGAGAGAGAGAGAGAGAAGGGGACACCTGCTCTAAAAGAAAGGATAAATAGTTCTTGCTAAGGTGTAAATGACTGATAAACACAGTCTCATAGGAAAGTCAAGTATTCACGTGTTATTTCTTTTTGTAAGATTTGTAAGCACTTCCTAAGCCTTCTTCATTTTGACCAAGAATAGAGTCTTAAGTTACATGGGAAAAGCTCTAATGATGGAAGACAGAATCATGGGCACTGAGCTGATAAGGGAGATTGCCCTCCTGGGAGCCTGGGGATGTTATACTATGTGGGTTTCCCTGAAAACGTTAACTATTGACTCTGCCTTATTTCAAAGTCTTTCCGGGACAGAGGGCTATGTGTGCCTCTCTGGTCTTTGTATAAAGAACAAGAATATTAATGCAAAAGTCAACTCCTCAGAGCACCCATGATAGGTCCTGAGAGGCTCAACCATTGGGGTAGTTGATGACGCAGTCAGTGAGAATCCAACAGGCTCTAACACATGCTCCTGCGGTGGCCACGCTACAGTTAGCTCAGAAGCCAAAAGCACTTGAGTTTGTCCAGAGCTGAGAGCAAACAACAGGGCAGACGGGGCAGGCTTGGCAATGCGGAGTGTTGTGTGACACTCGACATTCCCTCCCCATGAGAGTCTGGGGAACCTGGGGGATGTGAAGGAGTCATTCTAGACACTTGGAACTTGGTCTCTCCCCCACATGCATTTCTTGTCTGGTTGCATCAACAAAGGTACAATTGAGGAAGCATGTGAATGTTAGAAGGAACTTTCCAGATAGAAGCAAGGGAGCAGAACCCAGCACCCATGTAACTGCCTCTTTTATCATCTGCAGCTTGCTCTCTGAGGTACAACTACATCCTCACCCATGCAGCAGAACCAAACTCAAATTTTGCCATGGGTGCCTCTGAGTCACATTGTTACCACCACTCCATGAAATGTATGCGTGTGTGCTCAGTCGTGTCCGACTCTTTGCAACCCCATGGACTGTAGCCCACCAGGCTCCTCTGTTCATGGGATTTCCCAGGCAAGAATACTGGAATGGGGTGCCATTTTCTGCTGCAGGGAATATTCCTAAACCCACATTTGTTGCACTGCAGACGGATTCTTTACCACTGCACCACCTGGGCTTCCCAGTACTACTTCATACTTCAAGCACATCCTACTGCCCACAGTAGGTATACGATAAATGATCTATCCCATCTCTGGTGGTTCTTATCTCCCTATGTGACTGCAGCTTGTTTCCCAGTAGGATCATAAACAGGGACAGCATATCATACTTCGTTCGCCCTACAGTTCCTCACAGAGCACCATCTTCAGAGTGCTCTGTGGAGACACTGAAGCCTTAATACTGTCCTGTGCTTGCATAGATGAGCATTTTCTGTTCATGTCTCTTTCTTTATTTACATTATTCAGTATAGTGGTCCTTTTAAACTTTCCTTACAATGATTGCTAGTATAACACACCAGCCTCTAAATGGAATTAGTTTCCTCATGCTGCTGGAGAGCTGCAAGAGATCAATTTTATGTGATATTTTAATCATTCACACCTTGTTTCTGAGAAAAATTATGGCAAGAAAGAAGGAAAGAGAGAGATGAAGGAAGAAACTGTTTAGTAGATAATAAAAGATTTCCACTCATTTCTTATATTTATCCATTTTCAAGACCACTTTCCATTTATTTAATTCTTTTTTCTGAAGTGTTTCTGAGGGGGAAAAAAAAGACATTTTCCCCTTGAGGCAGTCTGTTTGGAAGGAACTATCTGAAGGGCAACCCAGCAGTGTGTGGGCTTCCCTAAGTAACAGGACCATCCATCACTTTAAGGAAGCACAATGTATTAATAAATAGATAAAGCAGTTTAGCAGGATTAAAGAAAGATTTTCCACTTTCCAGGGGAGAATTACTGCAAGCTCCTACACTGCATCGGACACGAATTTCAACTTTTAACTTTTGAGTTGCATAAAACTTTTGGTAAGAGAAGTACACTTATAAACAAGAATTTCTCTGAATCCTATTACAAGAGGAGCCTGAGGGAGAATCTTCCAGTTCCAGCCACTAATCCAGTGAGATTGTATCTGCATTTGAAAGAGTGATGTCAGACCCTCTACAGCTGTGACCCAGGGGGTGTGGGCCAATCAAAGACTCAATGTGCAGCTGGGCCTGCTCATTTGTTCTCCTAGATCTTATCAGGCTTGACTCCTGCTCCCATCAGAACTCCTCTTTCTCACTTTCAGCCTCCAGTTTCCTCTACTCACAAATGCCCACAATAGAAAGGAGCTTAATGGTCTTCTAATCCACTGATTTTCAAACTATTTTTTTAAATAAGAGAATCCTTTCTTCAAACAGAGTACATGCATAGTAAGTCACTTCAGTCATGTCTGACTCTTTGCAACCCCATGGACTGTAGCCCACCAGGCTCCTCTGTCCATGGGATTCTCCAGGCAAGACTACTGGAGTGGGTTGCTGTGCGCTCCTGCAGGGGATCTTGCCGACCCATGGATCCAACCCATGTCTCCTATGTCTCCTGCATCAGCAGGTGGAAATTCTTTACCACTAGCACCAGCTGGGAAGCCCCCTCAAATGAAGGCTAACCCTGAAACCCAAGACGTAAAACAGAGTCACCGGATGTGCTCTGGTCATGGAGCATAGCACCACCAGCTGCCCCCCTGCTGCACTGACCTGCCCTTCTGAATAAGGATTTCAGAGGGAAATGCCACTCCATCCCTGGACACGTGGAGAACCTGGAGGCTAGATCCAGTGTTTCGCAGTGAAGGTGTTACTGCCATCTGGGGGCAGAAAGTCTACTGTGTAGGATTTACCTCTGTGTCATAGTTCTCTGACTTCCTCAGCTAAACGCCCATCGTGCCCTCCCATACTTGTGTTGACTAAAACCAGCTACTGAGAGAAGATGGCCTGGTTCCACCTGGGCTGAGAGTAACGTGGCTCTGAAATGATTTCCCCAGCGTTAGTCAGGGTGCAGGCCCAGGACGGAGCTTCCTGGCTGGCTCAGTGGTACAGAACCCACCTGCAATTCGAGATGCCACAGGAGACGCAGGTTCGGTCCCTGGGTCAGGAGGAGGCCCTGCAGGCGGGCATGGCAACCCACTCCAGTATTCTTGCCTGGAGAATCCCATGGTCTTAGGAGCCTGGTGGGCTACAGTCTGCAGGGTGCCAAAGAGTCAGACGCGACTGAGCATGCACACAGTCAAGGCCCGGAGGAACCCTGGTTTCCCGATTCCCAGCCCATTGTTCTTTCCTCTCCAGCGCATGGACTTTCCTGCCACCTACAGTTTCTTTTTCTTTTCTGTCTGTCCCTCGCTCCTTTTGAATTTTGCCCTAACAGTTGGGCCCCTGTCTACTGCTCCTAGTCTATGAGGCTGCCTTAAACTGCTGCCATTGTTGCTTCTAATGTGGAAGCCAGAGAGGCTCTTCCATCTAAGGATGGAGATGAGCGTAGACAAAGAAGAGATATCTCTAGCACTTTCTCAGTTCATAGCACAAATTCAAGCCCTGGCCCCATGACCAGTGTAGCTTCTCACTGAAATGTGACTTGCAATTCACTAGTCCAGATGAACTGATTTTTTAAAATTGAAATATAGTTGACTTATAATGTTGTGTTGTCTGGTGTACAACAAAGTGATTTGGTTATATGCATATATATTCTTTTTAATATTCTTTTGCATTATAGGTCACTACAAGGCATTGAATATAGTTGCCTGTGCTCTACACTCTTTAGTCGCTCAGCTGTATCTGACTCTTTGTGGCCCCATGGACTGCAGCACGCCAGGTTTCCCTGTCCTTTGCTATGTCCCTGAGTTTGCTCAGACTCATGTTCCTTGAGTCAATGATGCCATCCAACCAACTCATCCTCTCTCCCCCTTCTCCTGCCCTCAATCTTTCCCAGCATCAGGGTCTTTTCCAGTGAGTTGGATCTTCACATCAGGTGGCCAAAGTATTTGAGCTACAGCTTTAGCACCAGTCCTTCCAATGAATAGTCAGGGTTGATTTCCTTTAGGATTGACTGTTTCTATCTCCTTTCTGTCCAAGGAACCCTCAAGAGTCTTCCCCAGCACCAGAGTTCGAAAACATCAATTCTTATACAGTAGGACCTGTCATTCGTCTGTTTTATATATCATAGTTTGTACCTGCTAATTCTAAACCTCTAATTTATATCTTCTCCCACACTGAGCTTCTTTTCTTCTCCGCAAATGGTACTGTTTGATTCTGGATGAACAGAATCTATATGTATATAATTATATAGATATACTAGATATACAATTATACAGATATAGTATATCTGTATAATCATCTATATTCTATATAACATTGATTCTTGTACAGCATCTATTGGCCAATGTTCTCAGCAAACAATTCCTGCTGTGTGACTTTCTAAAGGACACCTGCCTTTTCTGACCTCAATTTCCTCATTTATTTTGGCTGCACCTTGTAACATGTGGGATCTTAGTTCCCCAACCAGGGCTCGAACTTGCGCCTCCGGCATTGGAAGTGTGGAGTCTTAACCACTAGACTGCTGGGGAAGTCCCAGTTTCCTCATTTATAAACTGGGGAGGAGAGAAAACCTGAAGGGTCCTTATATGGATTCAGTGCAATAAAGCCCATGTGGTCCTCAGCACTACCAGTTGTTAAATGGGTGCGGCTACTGCTCAGGTTCATATTGTCACCACTTCCTTGCTTTGATGTAATTTGTTGGGATAAAGTAAATGCCCCTTTAAAGTTGCCACACAGAAGTGGTTGAGTACCCAAATTCTAGATTCCCTGCCCAGAATTTCCCTCAGCTTTCAAGCTCGCCCAGTAATGCCAGCCCATTTTGGAAGAAAGTGTTAGAAGCGCCTCTTCCTCCTGTAATAAGACAGGTAGACATCGCCATCGTCATCTGGGAGATCTTATTTCCCACTGATGTAGGGGTCGACAAATTTCCAGACCTCTTAAAATGGGTTTTTACTAACAGTCTATCAGGTCTCCAGAGGGAACTATCATGTCTGAGGTAGCCAGGACTTTCTTTTTTACTGACAGTTTGAGTTGTGTTCTTGAGATCATTTTTGACAAGAAGAAAAACAGCTCAAGTACAAAGAAATCACAGACCATCTACAGTAACCAATTTTCAAACTTCAAAATCCACATGAGTGCTTAATTATGTCACACACACAAAAAAAGAATTTTCATGGAAGTTTGCTGTAAATTTTTGTTTTTTGCATTCAGTTGCACTCAAGAATCAGTTGAACAATTTCGAAGATCACAGCTATTAAGTCAAACTAAACCAAACACATTGTTCTAAGATATTTGCCAAAAGTTGTTTCAGGGTACAATTTGCTTCACTATGTCAATTAGTTTTTGCAAAGTTATATTTGTGTACAGCATCTGTTAGATGCCTGTTTAAAATCTACCCATATGGTTAGTGTTTTAAACGATATATACAGATGTTAAGTGTATATATGAAAAAGTACCCTTTATTAAAAAAATAGTTAAAACCCAATAAATCATAACAGATTCAATATTGCATTCCAAGTTGGGATTCTTTGAATAGATCACATTCAGCAGCTCTTCTTAATAGAAAGCCTTCATGTGTTTCCAAGGAAATTGTGCCCAAGGAAAGACTGGCTCGGTTTCCCTAGCTCCATTTCCTTGCTCTTTTTCTCCCCAATGAAACAATAATTATTCAATTAATCTTGTCAACAAGTGGAGGCTGGTTTCATTTCAGTTGTTTACTAATTATTATTGGGTAGATCTTTAGATCCTTGAAAATGTTGTCCAATTGCGACAAGCTACTAATGAAGCAAGACTTGGTTAATTAGGGAATAAGAGCAATTAGCTTGTCAGCAGTTAATTCCAGCAATCCCTAGAGAACTACATTTAGGGATATGTATCATAGGAGCTGCTGACCTTTAAACCTTGCTTCCATGCTGTCACCGCTGTTTAATGGAAAGTCACTTATTTTGTCGGGCTAATAACAGGTAATGAAGTAGCCTATGGCTCCAGCTTGATACTCTGTTTTTCTCTTGCTAATTTTAGAAAGTTTAAAAATAGATGAATGGGTCTATTTTGGATATCAGTAAAAGAGGAAATCCAAGGTGGGACATTACAGAATCTATGGAGTACCCGCTGACCACCCCCCAAAACTGTCTGGAGCTCATTAGTCTTTATAGAGCTTTCTCTGCCAAAGAAAAGTTGGCTGTGAAAATTTTAAATAGAAAGGTTTTTGCTTTTCTTTTTTTTTGAGCCAAATTAGTTTTGTTTCAGAATGATTTAATAAGATGAAGGAGGGTAATTCTGAAATTTGTTCTCATTTCCATGTTTACTGATAGAGACTGTCTTTAAAAAGTGATAGAATTAGGTGATTACTTTGTAGTTTTTTGTGTGTGGGAGGTGAATGAGGCTGGAATTCGGGTTCCTTTTCATAGTAGATCTTAGAAAACAGCTTAGGACAACTTGATAAGCTTGACTTCGGGAAAGAGCAGGTTTAAGCCAAGATAATATGATTGTTCTAGCCTTGGACCTTCAATTTTCAGTATAAATTCTGTGCAGAACTTTCTCTCCACATCTAGACAGTGGCTGAATCTGACTGAGACGGATAGAGTTCATGGAATCAATTTGCTCTTTCCTGTCTCCTCATTCTTATGAAAGGTTGGGAAAGGAATGTACAAGCCTAGCCTTGCTTCTCAGAAGTCCAGTCACAGGCCCTGGTCTGTCTACCTTATGGCATATTTCAGAGCTTCACTTACTTCTTGTTTGTTTGTTTGTTTGTTTGTTTTAATTTTTCTCCTTGGGAGAATTATAAAAACTGTAGTAAGCTTAAGCCATTGTACCAACTACAAAAGATATAAAAGGAACATGAAAATGGAAATGAAAATGAAGGCAACTAATCCTATCTCATCAACTAGTTTTCCTGAAGTCACAAATGTTAGAGGTAACAGTACTGACTCAGTTGGAATTCAAGATGCCCAATAAATAGTACTCTCTCTTCCCCTCCTGAGTTCTGAACAAAATAAGAAATAAGACAAATGCATAAGGTGGATCAGAACTCATACTACCTTTATTTTAAGTGATAGAATTCAACTCAGATTTTAGTATATTTTCAAAGGAAATTACCTCAATATTTTAAAGAATTACCAAAATTTCAGTTCAGTTCAGTCACTCAGTCATGTCCAAATCTTTGCTACCCCATGGACTGCAGCAAGCCAAGCCTCCCTGTCCATCACCAACACCCGGAGTTTACTCAAACTCATATCCATTGAGTCAGTGATGCCATCTAACCATCTCATCCTCTATCATCCCCTTCTCCTCCCACCTTCAATCTTTCCAAGCATCAGGGTCTTTTCCAATGAGTCAGTTCTTCACATCAGGTGGCCAATGTATTGGAGTTACAGCTTTAGCATCAGTCCTTCCAATGAATATTCAGGACTGATTTCCTTTAGGATGGACTGATTGGATCTCCTTACTGCCCAAGGGACTCTCAAGAGTCTTCTCCAACACCTCAGTTCAAAAGCATCAATTCTTTGGCACTCAGCTTTGTTTATAGTCCAACTCTCACAACCATACGTGACTACTGAAAAAACCATAGCTTTGACTAGACGGACCTTTCTTAGCAAAGTAATGTCTCTGCTTTTTAATATACTGTCTAGGTTAGTCATAATTTTTCTTCCAAGGAGCAAGCGTATTTTAATTTCATGGCTGCAGTGACCATCTGCAGTGATTTTGGAGCCCCAAAAAATAAAGTCTGCCAGCGTTTCCACTGTCTCCCCATCTATTTGCCATGAAGTGATGGGACCAGATGCCATGAGCACAGCCTTGTCTAACTCAGTGAAACTATGAGCCATGCCGTGTAGGGCCACCCAAGATGGACGGGTCATGGTGGAAAGTTCTGACAAAATGTGGTCTGCCGGAGAAGGGAATGGGAAACCACTTCAGTATTCCTGCCTTGAGAACCCCATGAACAGTAGCAAAGTTTAATACTATCTTAAACATCATAAGAGAGAATGTGCTTGTTGTAGGAATACGGTTTCTATCACAGACAGGCAGGCTTCATAATAGGAATAAACCTTGTAAAATAGATAGCTGGTTAGAAGTTGCTACATAACAGAGGGAGCCCAGCCTGACACTCTGTGATGACCTAGAGGGATTGGATCCCGCTAACTCAGCAGAAAAGAATCCACCTGCAAAGCAGGAGATGCAAGGGACATGGGTTTGATCCTTGGGTCGGGAAGATCCCCTGGAGGAGGGAATGGCAGCCCACTTCAGCATTCTTGCCTGGAGAATCCCATGGACAGCAGAGCCTGGTGGGCTATAGACCATGGGGTCACAAAGAGTCAGACCGGACTGAAGTGACTTAGCACACAGCATAGCATAGCTAGTTAACAGTGTTGTGATAGTTTCATATGTACAGCGAAGAGATTCAACCATATATACACATGTATCCATTCTTCCCCAAACCCCCCTCCTATCCAGGTTACCACACAACATTGAGCAGAATTTTATGTGCTATCCAATATGTCCTTATTGGTTATCCATTTTAAATATAGCAGAATGTACCTGTCCATCCCAAACTCCCAATTTCTTTCCCCCATCCTTCTTCCCGGTAACTGTGAGTTTGTTCTTTGAGTCTGTGGTTTACTTCTTGATATGGAAATATTCTACCAATATGCTCTACCTTCATCTTACTGATGAGTAAAGACTGAAAGGAAAAGGAGCCTTGGGCTGCCCCATCTTTCCCTGTCCCTCTATGCCATCGTTTTCAACCTAAGTGATTGACACAGAGGGGTAATACGAGCAAGAGAAGATATGATAGGCTTCCCAAGTTGCTTTGTTCCTTTGAACACTCTTGCCTCTTCTTGTATATGAAACATTCTCTTTTAAACAGACAGTGTGATTTGGGAGACAGTTATCTCCCTGCACAGCCTCTGCTACTCATTTCTTGTTGTAACACGCTTACGTTAGACCTGCTTTGAACGTATCTGAACCCCCTCTCATGCATCATGAGTGTGACAGAGTCCTGTGCCCAAGGATGTCGTGAACACTGACTGCAAATGGGGCAACTATGAAGAAGGAGGAGAACGCCGCACATACCCTCTCTGCTCAAACACAGGCTTTGTTGTCCCATCAGACTTCATGGATGGAACACAGGTCTGAAGATAAAAGTAAGAATTTTAAAACAGAGACAGCAGAGAAATAAACCAAGTGTGGAGTGCTTTTGGGCACGGGGCCATGCACAATGGCATAGGTCACATGCCTGTGAAACTGGCCCTAGAGAGAGGATTGGACCTAAGGGATTTCAGGCTGCAGATGAGCAGCCAGGAAGGCTGAGTTCCAGGATAGTCAATTGAAAGGGAGGGGCAAGTGGCGGAACAACTTCTTATTTTAAGCAATTGCTTTCACTTTTGCCAGGACGCTGCAGTCCCAACAACAAACGGGCCTTGTACCAACTCAACACCAGGCTGCAGGCTGTTGCTGGCAAGTGTGTTAGAGGTGACTTACTCCTCAATAAATAGGAAGTAATTCTTCTCAAGTTGTTATTCAGAGTTTTATGGAACCAATTTAGCCTTTGTGTTAAATTATGTTTAACACAAAAGTATGTGAGTTTTTGCTGCATTTTTGTGGGCATCTGGCAACAAACAGTCTGGTTAAATAAAAGTTTATTATAATTTCTCAACTGATGTAGTAAAATTGGTATAAATGTGTAGCTTTGGTAAATTAAATAGCTTTCAAAGTCCTTTACATTCATTACGTTTGTGACCACTTCAGAGTTTACAAAGTGCTTTTACCTACCGAACCCCCCATTTAACCCCCATAATATTCCTGTGAAGTAACGTAAGCCAACATTATTATCCCTATGTATGGGCGTATTTACCAGACCTATGAATTGGATTGCGTGAACCTACATTCTTCCATGGTCTCCACTTATTGGAAAGGTAGAAGTACTTAATGCAAGGAAAATCAGACCATAAGCTAGACAATGCATGATCTAGTGTGACAAGACTCTAAAAGATGAACTGGGCCAGTTGGATGGATCTCTCACCAGAGGCAAGGTAATTTGTCCAAATACAGACTTCTTTATACAGCTCATACTGAGTCTCAACATTTCTAAAATAGATCTATTGAGACATTTCCTCAAATTGTCCCTTTCTCAGTCTTCTCCATCTTAGTAAAAGGCACTTCCATCCACTTATTTGTTCACCCAAAACCCTAGGGGTCATCCTTGAGTCTTCCTTTTTTTTCCATTCAATTTCTCAGTGAATTCTGCCAGTTCTGTAGATGGCTTTAGTCTATCTGCTTCTTTTCATCACTACTGTCTACCCTCTGGCCCTTGCTAAAGTCATCTCTTGCCTAACTTGGCAATAGCCTCAAAGTTGGTCTCCCTGCTTCCATTCTTATCCCATTGTAATCCCTTCTCCACATAACAGTCATCATGAGCTTTATAAAATGTAAATCAAACCATGTCATTTATATAATTAAATTTTTTCATAGGTTCTTCATAGTTCAAGAGCTTATTGTCTTGATTTCCAAGGCTTTGCATGATCTGGAATTTGCATTCCTCTCCAATCTGACTCAAACCAATCTCTTCAGCCACACTGACCTTCTGTTAGTACTTGGAGCCCATCAAGTTCTCTCTGCCCCAGGGACTTTGCACTTGCTGGAATGATCTGCCTTCAAACTCTTTGCAATGCTTATTTTGAAATTGTTTTAATTTAAATGTCACCTTTACAGGGAGGGCCTTCACTGGTCACCCATTCCAAAGTGATTTTAACCCACAGTTACTTTGTTTAGTTACTATTATTTCCCAGGGCTTCCCTGGGGGCTCAGTTGGTAAAGAAGAGTCTTCCTAAAGTGTGGAAGACCCAGGTTTGATCCCTGAGTCAGGAATATCCCCTGGAGAAGGGAATGGCAACCCATTCCAGTATTCTAGCCTGGAGAATTCCATGAACAGAGGAGACTGGTAGGCTACAGTCCATGGGGTCACAAAGAGTCGAACAAGACTGAGTGACTTACACTTCAATTTACTTCACTATTATTTCCCATCGTAGGCTTTATCACAGTCTTTCTTATTTATTAGTGTCTTTGCTTGCTTATTGACCTTTTCTCCCATCAAAAAAATATATTTTATCAGGGCAAGGACTTTGCATAAATTGCTTATCACTGTATACTCAGTACGAGGAAGAGTACCTGGCACAATAATGGGGTCTCAATAATTTTTTACTTAAATGAAGAGTAGGGAGGAAGTCAAATGGACATACTAGAGCTGCTGATGTACTTGGGACAACCCGACGTATACCAAAGACCATGTACAAGCAGAGAAAATAAAAATATATTCATAAGCAAGAGATAAAGAGGACATGAAAATGATCACAGAAATTAGCCAAAACCTGAAAAAAAATTAATATAGACCCTACAACTGTTTTTGGTGGGAACAGTTTCCCAGTTCTTAACTCAGGACATGAATATCCTAACAATAAACTTCTTTTGTCAGACACCAACCAAAATCTCAAGTTTTTTAAATTAAAAAGCTGCAGCTGATTCTGTAGTTTTGTCATCTACCACTGTGGTTTTCATAAAGTAATAGCTACAAGTAATAGATATGTAATTCAAGCTATCATGAATAAAAAAGGGACTTTCACTGATTCGTAGAACTAGGAAATCTGGGAACATGGCTGATTTCAATTTGGCTGAACCCAGAGGCTCAATTTTAGTCATTCACCTCGCCCCTGTCTCTCTCTTTCTGGATAGATCAATAATAGATAGGACTTGCAGACACACACAGGGATAGAGATATAAATATCCATCTCTGTTTCTTCAGCTTACATCCTTCAGTGCTATGGGTTCATTCTCTGTCAAGTTCTCACCTTTTGAAGGAAAACACAACCATAGTCACATCCTAACTCACATTCTTATAATTCTTCATCAGAAGGAGGAGATACTCTCTCCCAATGTCCTTAAGTGAACTTTACAGGACTGTTACACCTGACTCACTTTGCATTGGTCCAACTAACAAAAAAATTTTCTGGAAAAACAAAATTGTTTATAATAGCATCAAAACAATAAAAGACAAGAATAAATTTAAATAAGATGATGGAAGATCTCTATTTTGAAAACTACAAGACACTGATGAAAGAAGCTCAAGACACAAATAAATGGAAATGTGTTTCATGATCATGGATTGGAAGAATGAATATTGCTAAAATATCAATACTACCAGAAGCCATCTATAGATTCAGTGCAATCCCTATCAAGACTTCAATAGGCATTGTTAAAAGAAGTAGGAAAAAAACACTCCTAAAATTTATATGGAACCAGAAAAGACTCCAAATAACCAAAGAAATCCTGAGAAGAAGAATGAAACAGGGGTCATCAGAAAAGTATGTGTGTGTGCTAAGTTGCTTTAGTCATGTCCAACTCTTTGCAACCCTATAAACTGTGGTCTGCCAAGCTCCTCTGTCCATGGGATTCTCCAGGCAATAATACTGGAGTGGGTTTCCATGCCCTCCTCCAAGGGATCTTCCTGACCTAAGGATTGAGCCTGCATCTCTTACATCTCCTGCATTGGCAAGTAGATTCTTTACTACTAACGCCATCTGGGAAGCCCTCAGAAGAGGGCTTCAGTATGGTACTGGCATAAAAACAGGTCAGTAGACCAACAGAGGGGCTTCCTAGGTGGCTCAAACAGTAAAGAGTCTGTCTGTACTGCAAGAGACCTGAGTTCCATCCATGGGTTGGAAAGATCCCCTGAGGAAGGGATCTGGTATTCTTGCTTGGAGAGTTACATGGACATGAGTTTGAGCAAACTCTGGGAGATGGTGAAGGACAGGGAAGCCTGGTGTGCTGCTGTCCCTGGAATCATAAAGAGTTGAACATGACTTCATGACTGAACAACAAGACCAATAGAACAGAATCGAGAGCCCAGAAATAAACCCAAGTTGACTGTATCCTCAACTAACATTTGACAAGGGAGCCAAGAATACTTCATGGAGAAAAGAAGTCTTTTCAATAATAGTGCTGGAATAATTGAATATCCACAAGTGAAAGAATGGAACTTGGCCTCTATATTACACCACTCATAAAAATTAACCCCAATTGGATTATAGACTTACAATGTAATACCTGCAACCATGAAAGACCTAGAAGGAAACATGGGACTAAAGCTCCTTGATGTGGAATATTGGTAATAATTTTTTGGATCTGACATATAAAGCACAAGCAACAAGGTGAAAAAAATAAACAGATGGGACTACATCAAACTAAAAATCTTTTGCCCAGCTAAGGAAATCATCAACAAAGTGAAAAGATAGCCTACAGATGGGAAAAAAAAAAAAATTTGCAAACCATAAATCTGATAAGTGGTTAATATAAAAAAATGTATAAAGAATTCATTGAACTCAATAGCAAAAAAAAGAAAAGAAAGAAAATGAAAAAACCCAAAAAACAATAATCCCCCAAACAAACCAATTTTTTAAATGGACAAGAGACCTAAATAGACATTTCTTCAAAAAAGATACACAAAAGGCCCATGTTACTAGTGATTAGGGAAATGCAAATTAAATCCACAGTAAGATAACACATTGGGCCTCCCAGGTGGCTCAGTGGTGAAGAATCCCACTGCCAAAGCAGGAGACATGGCTTTGATCCCTGGGTCAGGAAGATCCTCTGGAGAAGGAAATGGCAACCCACTCTGGTATTCTTGCCTGGAAAATCCCATGGACATAGGAGCATGGTGGCCTACAGTCCATGGGGTTGCAAAAGAACCAGCCACAACTCAGTGACTACACAACAACAAGATAGTACCTTCACTCCTGTTAGAATCACCATCATCAAACAGATATGAGATAACAAATGCTAGCATGGATGTTGAGAAAAGGGAACTCTTGTGCACTGTTGATGGGAATGTACACTGGTATAGCCCCTATGGAAAACAGTACAGAGAATTGTCAAAAAATTAAAATAGAACTACTGCACGATCCAGCAACTCCATTTCTGGGAATGTATCAAAAGGAAATGAAAATACCAACTTGAAAAGAAATTTGCACCCTCATGTTCATAGCAGTATTATTAACAATAGCCTAGATATGGAAACAACCTAAGTGTTCATTGATGGATTATTGGTTAAAGAGGTTGGTCTGTCTATCTGTCTATCTATCTATCTATCTATCTATCTATCTATCTATCTACACACACACATACATACTATGGAATACTATTCAGCTGTAAAAATGACAATATGGAGGGATCTTGAAGGCATTATGCTAAGTGAAATGTCAGACAGAGACAGACAAATACTGCATGATCTCACTTATATGTGGAATCTTAAAAACAAAACTAAACAAACAAACAAAAAAAAAAACAAACTAAAAATTTTTAAAAGCACCAAATTCATAGAAAAGAGATCATATTTGTGGTTTCTAGAGGCAGAGAGCTGAAGCAGGGGAAATTGGAGGAAGGTGGTCAAAAAGTACAAATTCCCACTTATAAGTTAAAGTAGTAGGTACTAGGGATCTAATGTACAACATGATGACAATAGCTATAGCTGTTGTATGATATATAGGAAAGTTGTTAAGAGAGTAAATCCTGTGAGTTCCTACTACAAAGAGAATTTTTTTTCCTTTTTTCTTTTCTTCTTTTTATTGTATCAATATGAGAAGATGGACATTAGCTGACCCTATTGTGATAGTCATTTCACAATATATGTAAATGTATACAATGGTATAAGTCAATTACTTCTCAATAAAGCTGAGGGGGGAAATTGCATGGGTCCAGTAGGCTAAGTCACTGTGAAGGCTCATCCTGGATGGCCTGTCCGGTCCTGTGACCAGCCAGCCTGGTACAGTGACAAACAACCCGTGAAGGTCACATGGAATTAAGTGTGACTTCCCCAAGAGACGTTGGCACGGAAGAGTGACACATTCTCTGCTACTCTATTCTAGGCCCCCAATGCCTTTCAGCCCCCTGCACGTGCCATTCTCTTCCCTATGACCAGTGCTTTCACATGCCCCCGCCTTGAACTCCCTCCTCTCTTAGTTGCCTAGCGAACTCGAGATGAGATGGTTAACCTCAAAGCACTCCATGCAAACCTTTACCACAACCAGCTCACTGCCCTGGTTTCTTTATCTTTGTTTGCATGTCTGTCTTTGTCAGACTGTGATAGTCTTGACTTCAAGGGCAGTGAGCGGGGGCTCAGCATAATAGGTGCTTCACAAACAGATATATGATTATTTCACATTCAAAGGTCCCACAGCTAATGAATGACAGAGTTAAGATTAGAATCCAGTGTCTTGCCCTTGGCCCTGTATTCAAAACTTGTGTACCATTGTAATTGTATAAGACTCTTATGAAGAAAAGCTGTAACTTTCTCAGCTACTGCAGCACAAGTCTTAGTTTGAGCGTTAATACTGAGAAAAAAAAAAAAAAACAACTCTCTACTGAATAAACAAATACGAAAGGGCTTAGCATGTCTTACTGAAGTAAATTGTATCTTTGGAGCTGTGAAAACTCGGGGAACTTCCCTATTTTAACTTCCTTTCACAGCCCTTCCAACAGTCAGTATTCCAGGTAAACATTTCTCCAGTGAGCACTTATTTAATGGATACTAAACAGGAGTCTGATTGTGTTAGTGTCTGAGGACAGAAAGATAAGTAAGGTATTCCCTGCCATTGAGGCGATATAGTCAGTGAAGAAATCAGACACAGCAGCCTCTATGAGCCTTTAACATCAGGTAAACTGTGCCACTCTCTGGTTAACGCCCACTAGTTTTCGTTCTCATTTGTGGTGATCTTCAGACTCCTTACCACGACCTGCAAGACTCTCACAGATGGCATCCCTCTACCTTTATGACCTCATTTCCCACCACTCCAGCCCAGCCAGCTTTCTGGCTCAAGTTCTTGAAATGTTTCTGTGCCTGAAATGCTCTTCCCCAGATAACCCGCAGTTAAATCTCTCACTTCCTTTATATGTCTGCTGAAATGTCTTAGGGCTTTCCTGGCCAGACTCCCCACCACCCAGTTTCCAACATCATTCTCTACCTCCAGCACCTGGTTTTCTTTATATTCAAGCACTTACTGCTAACTGACATGTTTATTTTGTTATGTCATCTCTCTCATACACACACATGCACACACACACACATGATTGTAAGCTTCATTGAACAGGAATTGGTTGTTATATTCATATTCAATAAATGGTTGAGTGACTGAATGAATGAATACTGAGTAATTTTTATTTTATTGAAGTATAGTTGATTTACAATGTTTTGTTAATTTCTGCTATACAGCAAAGTGACTGTTATGAACATACATGTATTCTTTTTCATATTCTTTTCCATTATGATTTATTACAGGATATTGAATATAGTTCCCTGTGCTATACAGTAGGGCCTTGTTTATCCATCCTATGTATAATAGTTTGTATCTGCTAATCCCAAACTCCCAATCCATCCCTCTCTCACCCCGCTCCCTCTAGGCAACCACAGATTTGCTCTCTATGTCTGTGAGTCTGTTTCTGTTTTGTAGCTAAGTTCACTTGTGTCATATTTTATATTTAATATATAAATGATACCATATGGTATTTGGCATTCTCTTTCTGATTTATTTCACTCAGTATGATAACCTCTAGGTCCATGCATGTAGCTGCAAATGAAATTATTTCATTCCTTTTTATGGTTGAGTAGTATTCCATTGGTTTTTTTTTCGGTGTGTGTATGTATAAAGAATATATACGTGAACATCCAGAAGTTCATGGTAATATGTGAACTGTGAACTTCCAGATGTTCAAGCTCGTTTTAGAAAAGGCAGAGGAACCAGAGATCAAATTGCCAACATCCGCTGGATCATCGAAAAAGCAAGAGAGTTCCAGAAAAACATCTATTTCTGCTTTATTGACTATGCCAAAGCCTTTGACTGTGTGGACCACAATAAACAGTGGAAAATTCTGAAAGAGATGGGAATACCAGACCACCTGACCCACCTCTTCAGAAACCTATGTGCAGGTCAGGAAACAACAGTTAGAACTGGACATGGAACAATAGACTGGTTCCAAATAGGAAAAGGAGTACATCAAGGCTGTATATTGTCACCCTGCTTATTTAACTTATATGCAGAGTACATCAGGAGAAACGCTGAGCTGGATGAAGCACAAGCAGGAATCAAGATTGCTGGGAGAAATATCAATAACCTCAGATATGCAGATGACACCACCCTTATGGCAGAAAGTGAAGAGAAACTAAAAAGCCTCTTGATGAAAGTGAAAGAGGAGAGTGAAAAAGTTGGCTTAAAACTCAACATTCAGAAAACTAAGATCATGGCATCTGGTCCCATCACTTCATGGCAAATAGATGGGGAAACAGTGGAAACAGTGACTGACTTTATTTTTTTGGGCTCCAAAATCACTGCAGATGGTGATTGCAGCCATGAAATTAAAAGACACTTACTCCTTGGAAGGAAAGTTATGACCAACCTAGATAGCATATTAAAAAGCAGAGACATTACTTTGCCAACAAAGGTCCGTCTGTCAAGGCTATGGTTTTTCCAGTGGTCATGTATGGATGTGAGAGTTGGACTGTGAAAGAAAGCTGAGCGTCAAAGAATTGATGCTTTTGAACTGTGGTGTTGGAGAAGACTCTTGAGAGTCCCTGGACTGCAAGGAGGATCCTATCAGTCCATCCTAAAGGAGATCAGCCCTGGGTGTTCATTCGAGGCTGATGCTGAAGCTGAAACTCCCATACTTTGGCCACCTGATGTGAAGAGCTGACTCATTGAAAAGACCCTGATGCTGGGAGGGATTGTGGGGCAGAAGAGGGGATGACAGAGGATGAGGTAGCTGGATGGCATCACCGACTCGATGGACATGAGTTTGAGTAAACTCCGGGAGTTGGTGATGGACAGGGAGGCCTGGCGTGCTGCAATTCATGGGGTCGCAAAGAGTCGGACACGACTGAGCAACTGAACTGAACTGAACTGATATATCTCATATCTTCTTTATCCATTCACTTGTTGATGGGCATTTAGGTTGCTTCCATGTTTTGTCCATTGTAAACAGTGCTGCTATGAACCTAAGGGTAGCTATCTCTTTTCAAATTATGGTTTTTTCAGATATATGCCCAGGAGTGGGATTACTAGATCATTTCATATGGCAACTCTATTTTTAGTTTTTTGAGGAACCTCCATACTGTTTTCCATAGTGGCTGCAGTAATTTACATTTCTACCAACAATGTAGGAAAGTTCTCTTTTCTCTATACCCTCTCCAGCATTTGTTATTTGTGGACTTTTTAATGATGCCCATTCTGACTGATGTTGCTGCTGCTGCTAAGTCGCTTCAGTCGTGTCCAACTCTGTGAGACCGCATAGACAGCAGCCCACCAGGCACCCCCATCCCTGGGATTCTCCAGGCAAGAACATTGGAGTGGGTTGCCATTTCCTTCTCCAATGCATGAAAGTGAAAAGTGAAAGTGAAGTCACTCAGTCGTGTCCGAGTATTAGCGACCCTGTGGACTGCAGCCTACCAGGCTCCTCCGTCCATGGGATTTTCCAGGCAAGAACACAGGAGTGGGTTGCCATTGCCTTCTCCGTCTGACTGGTGTTAGGTGAACCTTATTGTAGTTTTGATTTGCATTTCTCTAATAATTAGCAATGATGAGCGTCTTTTCATGTGCCTATTGGCTCTCTGTGTGTTTCCTTTGGAGAAATGTCTATTTAGGTCTTCCAATCATTTTTTGATTGGGTTGTTTGTTTTTGTTATTGGGTTATATGAGCTATTTGTATAGTTTGGAAATTAAGCCTTTGTTGGTCACATCATTTGCAAATATTTTCTCCCAGTCTGTAGGCTGTCTTCATTTTTCTTTGGTTTCTTTTTTTACTGGAGGATAATTTCTTTACAATATTGTGTTGGCCTCTGCCATACATCAATATGAATGTTTTTTCATTTTGTTTATGGTTTTCTTTACTGTGCAGAAACATATGTTCGATTATATTGCATTTATTTTTGCTTTTATTTCTATTGCTTTGGGAGACTGACCTAAGAAAATATTGGTACAATTTATGTCAGAGAATGTTTTGCCTATGTTCTCTTCTAATTTTATGTTGTCATGTTTTACATTTTAATCTTTACACTATTTTGAGTTTACTTTTGTGTATGGTGTGAAGCTGTGTTCTCATTTCATTGATTTACATGCAGCTCTCCCACTTTTCCAACACCACTTGCTGAAGAGATAGTCTTTTCCCCACTGTATATTCTTGCCCTCTTTCTGAAAGATTAATTGACCTTAAGTATGTGGATTTATGTCTAGACTCTCTATTCTGTTCCATTGAATCATATGTCTGTTTTTCTGCCAATACCATGCTGTTTTTATTACTCTAGCTGTGTATGATTGTCTGACATCTGGAATACCCAGTATTTTAATACAAACTTTTTCAAAGTATGGGTACATGCTTAGTCATTCAGTTATGTCCAACTCTTTGTGATCCTATGGACTGTAGCCTGCCAGTCTCCTTTATCCATGGGGTTCTCCAGGCAAGAATACTGGAGAAGTTGCCATTCCCTTCTCCAGGGGATCTTGCAAACCCAGGGGTCAAACCCATGTCTCCTACAGCTCTTGAATTGCAGGCAGATTCTTTACCACTGAGCTATTGAGTGTCCCAAAGGAAACTGTATCCAGTATATAACAATCATTATAACAATCATTCTCTTAAACTGCAATGATAATAGCTCTTACTAAAGAGGACTGAATCTCAGTGTTTAGGGTAGGGTCTGGCTCCAGTTGATGAGGTATTTTTTTTTTAACTTTTTATTTTGTATTGGGCTATAATTGATTGATAATGTTGTGATATGAACAGCAAAGGGACTCAGCCATACATAGACATGTATCCATTCGATGAGGTATTTCTTATTTCTAGAGAACCATTAAAGACAAGACACTAGATCAGGACTTGTGAAAAGCACAAATGGGTTTAAAATGAGATTCCGAATTTAGAAGACTTTGGCCTAGTAGAAGAGAGAAAAATCCACCTTTGATCATACAAATGCAGTCAGTAATAGGAGTCTAAAGACAGAGCATGTCATAAAGTCTTATAAAAGAAAAAAGGAATTTTTGTTGGGAGGATCAGAGAAGATCTGAAGGATGAACTGGTGTTTCATATAGACACTGCAGAATAGATAGACACATGAAAATGACAATTGCCCACAGAAGAGACAGAGAACAAGGTAATGGTGCATAAAAGTCTAGTGCACCTTGACTAACACTAATGGGCATAGAGGAGATATAGACAGAATGATACACTGAGCTCATAGAAGCCTGTGAATATGCTGACTAGTTTGTACCATAGGAAGTGGGCCTTATGGACAAATCTAACATTTTAAAAACTGATTCTTTAGCAAAATTGAAATATCAATACTTCCTTATCAAGTTCTAACAAAATAACATGTTTGAAAGCACTGCCACATACTATATTTTATTAATCTTGGTTTTTTGTTTGTTTATTATTCAGAAGATACCTATTTATGGAAACAATGTGAACAAAAAAATTGCATAATTAGAGCTTTTTCTTATTATCAAATTACTTAAGAGATCTGGTACAATTTGGTCCTCCCTTGACCAGATGTTTTTGAAATACCAAATTCAATTTCCTATCTCCCTATATGTCAAACAAATAATGATAACATTAGCTTCTTCTTCATACATATGTCACAAATGGACATTTAAACATTTTTTTTGAAAAGGTTATGAGGTGGTAAAGCCAAACTGCCTGGGTTCACTGCTTCCTCTGACATGCAATAACCGTGTGACCCTGCCCAGGACACTTGACTTCTCCATGCCTCGTGGTTGGTGCTATGAGAATTAATTAAGACAATGTGTCTCAAGAACAATAGTAAGTGGTCAATAAATATTAGTTATTGTGATGCCATTAATGTTCTTTTAGATCCTAACCAGATAAGGACACAAAATTTAGTAATTTGGTTTTCATATTTTCATTAATAATACAAGCTATAAAAATTGGAGGTTTGAATAGTTTGAAAGTTTGAAAGTTAGGTTTGAAAGATATGAAAAACTGGACTTCACCAAAATTAAAGACCTTTATGTATCAAAGAACATTGTGAAGAAAGTGAAAATACAATCTATAGAATGGGAGGGGGCTTCCCTGATGGTCCTGTGGCTAACTAAGACTTCATGCTCCCAATGCAAGAGGCCCGGCTTCATCTTCACCAACTCTTGCTATTTTCTTTTTTTTTTTTTTTTAATATAGCCATCCTAGTGGCTGAGAAGTGGTATCTCATTGTTTTTGATTTACATTTCTCTAATGATTAATGATGTTGAGTATCAATTTTGTATATCTTCTTTGGAGTAACATCTTTTAAAATCCTTTGCCCATTTAAAAACTGAATTGTCTTTTTGTTGTTGAATTATAAGAGCTGTTTATATATTATGGAGATTATACCCTTATCAGATATATGGTCTGCAAATATCTTCTCCCATTTTATTATTTACTTATTTATTTGATTGCACCAATTTGGTTATGGCATGCAGGATTTAGTTCCTTGACCAGGGATTGAAACTGGGCCTGCAGCCATGAAATTAAAAGGTTCTTGCTCCTTGGAATAAAGGCTATGACAAACCTAGACAGCATATTAAAAAGGAGAGACATCACTTTGCCAACAAAACTATAGTCAAAACTATGGTCTTTCCCATAGTCATATATGGATGTAAGAGCTGGACTATAAAGAAGCTCAAACAACTGATGCTTTCGAACTGTGGTATTGGAGAATACTCTTGGGAGTCCCTTGGACTGCAAGGAGATCAAACCAGTCAATCCTAAAGGAAATCAGTCCCGAATATTCATTGGAAGGACTGATGCTAAAGCTGAAGCTCTAATACTTTGGCCACCAGATGAGAACAGCCAACTGATTAGAAAAAACCCTGATGCTGGCAAAGGTTGAAGTCAGGAGGAGAAGGGGACAACAGACGACGAGATGGTTGGATGACATCACCAACTCAATGGACATGAGTCTGAGCAAGTTCTAGGAGATAGTGAAGAACAGGGAACCCTGGCATAATGCAGCCCATGGGGTCTCAAAGAGTCGGACATGACTGAGCAACTGAACAACAGCTGAAATATGCACCCTGCAACATGGTTAAATCTAGAAAATATGCTAAATAAGAGAAGCCAGATGCAAAGGATCACATATTGTATGAATCCATGTATATGAAATACCCAGAAGAGGTAAATCCATAGAGACAGAAAGGAGGTTGCTAAGGGCTAGGAGAAGAGAGGAATGGGGAGCAGCTGCTTAACGGGAACAGGGATTACTTTTGGGGTGAAGAAATTTTGGAACTAAAGATAGCAGTTGTACAACACTTTGCATATTGAAATGTCACTCAGTTGTTAATTTCTAAGCAGTTAATTTTACCTTGTGTAACTCTCATTTCAAAAAATAAAAAAGCAAATTATTCTTTCCATAAAAATGTTAGCATTATACTCTTTCATTATAGTTTTTCTAGTTGATTTCTCTCATTTTGCCCTCCCATAGCATATGCTTCCTCCATCATAGCATTCTAGCCCTGTGTTCTATTTTATTGTTTATACACATCTACTACTGGGCTCTGTGAACTATGGCTGACAGGCCAGATTTGGCCCACTGTTTATTTGTGTGTGGTCTACCAACTGAGAATAATCTTTCACATTTTTAAATGGTTGAAAAAGAAATCAAAGCAAGAACAACATTTTGTCACACATGAAAATAATATGAAATTCAAATATGTGTTCATTCGAAAAGCTTTATTAGAACAGGGTGGCTCTCACTTTTGTATATTGTCATTGCCCTCTCTCATTGTACAAAGAGGAAATAATTGACAGTAGAGATTATGTGGCCTACGGAGCCACAAATATTTACCATCTGCCTGTTTACAGAAAATGTTATTGACCCTTGATCTCTATTAGATGATAAGCTTGTAAAAGGAAGAAATCTTTCTAGTATCAAGCCTGATGATTTTTGATAAATGCCTCCTACTTTAACACCACTTTTTAAACTTTTTTAGTATTCAAATGTGTGTCACAGAATCCCTGTTTCTATATGCTAATAAAACTGAAAGCACTAATTTCTTTATATTTCTGCAAAATTTGACACTTACTTAGTTTGATTTTTAGCATATGAATTCTACAAAAGACTTTTTTAAAACAGAAACTTCATGCTGAAATAAGAATTTATCATACCCAAAAAAGATGTAATTTTGCAGTCTTTTAAAAAAAACTATAAAATAGATGTTCGTGTTGAAATCTTGAAAATTACACTAATGTACTATTCAAACTTTAAATGTCAGTACATAAAACTATGTTAGTTTTCTAGCACAAAAATAAATTAAGGACTAAAAAGTTCTGATCCTTGGCATTTCTCTCTTGAGGATAAATTCAAAACTGTATAATGTTCATTTAAAAAACTTCTATGTTTAGCATTTATTCTATTAGGAGATATAGAATTCTGTTGTTGGTTTTATGACGTGAGACATCACATATGTTCAAGAGAATATAGGTAAAGATGTAAACACTAAACATTCCCAGAGTAGATTTGAGGGAAAAAAAAAAGCAAAAGCAACATGGAGACTACATCTTTTTCCTTGATGACAAATGAGCCAAGATCTTTGTAAGATAGAGTGATACTAGGTTTCCCTGGTGGCTCAGATGGAAAAGAATCTGCCTGCAATGCAGGAGACCCAGGTTTGATCCCTGGATTGGGAAAATCTGGAGAAGGGAATGGTTACCCACTCCAGTATTCTTACCTGGAGAATTCCATGGACAGAGGAGCCTGGGAGGTTACAGTCCACGGGGTCGCAAACAGTCAGATACAGCTGAACAACACAGTTGCAGTTAAGCAGAAATCACGTAAGTTTGTCAGACATTTTTCTGGCAAAATTTCTTTTTTCTCTGATTTTTAATATTTTTCACTACTTACATGTCTCTGTTTGCTCAAAAGTTTGCCTGAGTTGGGACTGTTGGTATAATCAATTGAGCAATCAGTTAGTTGACATTGATGTTGAGTAAAGAATAGCCTATTGGGAGTTCAGAGATCGCAACTTGAAGCCAAGTGACCTTGAGCCTGTAATTTTACCTTCCGTGATCTATGATGAAGATGGTGATGCCATGATTTCCTAGGGTCTTCCATTCAAAAATCCTGAGTGGCTAAATAATAAGTTAAATTTATTTTTGACATTGAGATTGACAAGTTGTTCAACAGATTTAGATGCATCACATTTTTTAATAATAATATATAGATTTGGGCCTTTGTATTTCTTCTTTCACAAATAACTTATGTGTACCTATTGGTGTAGTAGCCCTATATTTGATAGGACATTATGAAAGAGTTTTCACAGGGTGAAAAAGCTATATACATATAAATTTATTATTATTAAATAAAATCCCACAATATTTAGGGTTAGGAAGTTGTGGAGTCACCTACATGATTTTTCACTTCACAGATATGAAAACTGGATGAGATTCAGGGTAAGTGTTGGAGATTTGAGCTTTTCCATTATCCCACATTGCCCCACTAACAGTTAGGAAACGTATTCCAAATTCCTGCTGTTCCTACCATGTTTGCCTATATTGGCTTCCTCAATCATCGTGTTTTTCAGGCAATATTCTATTTTCTCACACTCTTACTTTTTTATTCCCATGGCTTGATTTCAACTTAATCTCTGAGTCTGCAAAGCACTGCATTCCCTGGTTAGGTTTATCAAACAGTTATATCTAAGTAGTGTATTTATATTTCATCCAAGCATAAGAAGTACATGGCTCATTAGAAATCTGGGATAATAACATAAGGTGAAGTAAAAGAAACAAAGATGAAGTAAGGGGAAAATTTTTTTCTTATCTTGACCATTTTGATGTCAGATTCTTCTTCAGAACTGTGGCCTTAAAAGGGGGCACACATTAATCTGGCAAATTATATCTTGTTAACCAAAAATCAGCAATAATAATAAGATACTTTTGGCAAGAGTCCATTCACTCAGTTACTCAGCAAACATTTATGGAGCCCTATAAATATCAAGCCATTGTAGGAGATCCTGACTAAAATGAACAGGTTAGTGAGTCCCTTCCTTTCTAGGGAAAAAAATTAAGAAATAATCATAATAACTCAAATTTATTGACGCTGTGCCATGCCCTGTACTGAATATCATGGATTATTATCCCTTTTGATCTTTACAGCAATATGTTACATATTATATTGATATCAAGGTTAAATGAGATCTTTGATAAAGCTTCTAGACCATGCCAGGAGTATTTTGATTCTCACAAAATATTTATTTCCTCTCTATTTCTGCTTTATTGACTATGGCAAAGACTTTGACTGTGTGGATCACAAAAAACTGTGGAAAATTCTGAAGGAGATGGGAATACCAGACCACCTGACCTGCCTCTTAAGAAACCTGTATGCAGGTCAGGAAGCAACAGTTAGAACTGGACATGGAACAATAGACTGGTTCCAAATAGGAAAAGGAGTACGTTAAGGCTGTATATTGTCACCCTGCTTATTTAACTTATATGCAAAGTACATCATGAGAAACGCTGGGCTGGATGAAGCACAAGCTGGAATCAAGATTGCCGGGAGAAATATCAGTAACCTCAGATATGCAGATGACACCACCCTTATGGCAGAAAGTGAAGAAGAACTAAAGAGCCTCTTGATGACAGTGAAAGAGGACAGTGAAAAAGTTGGCTTAAAGCTCAACATTCAGAAAACTAAGATCATGGCATCCGGTCCCATCACGTCATGGCAGATAGATGGGGAAACAGTGGAAACAGTGGCTGACTTCATTTTTCTGGGCTCCAAAATCACTGCAGATGGTGATTGCAGCCATGAAATTAAAAGACACTTACTCCTTGGAAGGAAAGTTATGACCTACCTAGACAGCATATTAAAAAGCAGAGACATTACTTTGTCAACAAATGTCCGTCTAGCCAAGGCTATAGATTTTCCAGTTTTCCAGTAGTCATGTATGGATGTGAGAGTTGGACTATAAAGAAAGCTGAGCATCGAAGAATTGATGCTTTTGAACTGTGGTGTTGGAGAAGACTCTTGAGAGTCCCTTGGACTGCAAGGAGATCCAACCAGTCCATCCTAAAGGAGATCAGTCCTGGGTGCTCATTGGAAGGACTGATGCTGAAGCTGAAACTCCAATACTTTGGCCACCTGATGTGAAGAGCTGACTCATTTGAAAAGACCCTGATGCTGGGAAAGATTGAGGGCAGAAGGAAAAGAGGATGACAGAGGATGAGATGGTTGGATGGCATCACCGACTCAATGGACATGGGTTTGGGTGGACTCCAGGAGTTGATGATGGACAGGGAGGCCTGGCATGCTGCGGTTCACGGGGTCGCAAAGAGTCGGACACGACTGAGCAACTGAACTGAACTGAACTGATCCTCCTTTTATTTCACAGGAGATAGACTTCCTTATCTTTCCTTCTAGAATATGTCTCCCAGATAGATGTTGATTTCCCGAGCTAAATGAATGATGAAACCCAAGAAACCTGTTGACCGAATGAACATAGAAAACACCCCCAGACCCAAAGTCAGCTTATAGGAATGGAATGAAGCTCAGCTGAAGGCAGAAATGGAACAAATGCTGATATGCAGTACCCGAGATGCCTGGAAGTAAACGTAGAGACTCTACCAAAAAGGGTTGAGACAAGAAGAGAGCTGGAGGCTCTGCTTAGTCATGCCAAGGCTCACGCAGTCAGGGCGGCCTGGCTCCCAGGAATACACTGAAGGAAGCGTGGGCAGAGGCACAGAGGACAGGCTGTGGAGCCCGTCTCACAACGCCTCAGCCTAGAGCCTTCAGAGCATGCCTTCCAGAACCACAACAGACCAACACTTTCCGCAAGGGAGGGGAGGAAGTTGCTAGAACAAACACTGTCCTGAAAACTTGCCCCCAGTCTGAACCTAATCAAACCCCAATGTTTTCTTGAGGTTAAAAAAGGCCTGGCTTAGCATTTTTAAAACAATATCTATTTGCCTTTTGTCTCCCATTTGTAGCCAGAAGTGGAAGTTCTAAAAACCCATTAAAAACTTTGGGTTTTATTTTGTATTCATTTCTTTACTATATACCTTCCTAGCCAAAACCAGAAAATGCTGGGACGGCACAAGCTCTTTCTCCTGAGATATCCGGATCAAAGCTGTTTGGAACTGCCTTGGCTAAGCAACTGAATTTTTCCATTCTTCTCCAAACCAATGCTTCAAACCCTTGCAATTTACTCATATGCATCCACCTTCTCAAGTGTTCTGAGGCATTTCTTTCAGCACACACGTTGGCCTTCAAAGGGTCATAAGAAACTGTGTTCTGGCAAAAGTTGCATTTTCAAGTTTGTAGCCCTGTCGCCTCATCCAACAAAGAGAACAAGAACTTCTGGCAACTTCGTCCACTCTCCATATATTCAGCGCAGACTGAAAGTATAGGAAAGGCAACACTTAAGACCCTTTTGCAGAGAAATGTCTTATTTTCAGAGTATTTTTGCACTGCTAAATTATCCTCTTCCTTAAATGTAGAAACCACTTGGGCCGAGTGAAATTTTAAGGCAACTCATGTCATCCAACCTGAAAATTTACTAGAAAACTGGTCTTGGGCCTCTCTTAAGGCCTTAGAGAGATGTCTTTTGGTGGGAGTGGTGGTCACCCAAATTTTCCCTGTCAGAAAAGTTGCATGTTGTTGGATAATTCACAATTTGCATTTGTTAGTCTATAAGTCATCCTTATTCTAAACAACTGTGACCCATAGGTATGTTACCTTTTAGGAAATTGTTGAGTACAAGGGGTTTCATGCCACATTCTTAATTTTGTCTTCACCAAAAAAATTCTGTATCTATGTAGTGATTTTGCCATGACAATTCTTACCTTGGCTTTCTTTTTTCCATGGGATACAAAAGCAAGCTCTATAATTATCTTACCCAAAAATCAATTCTCAGGGAACTATCCCTTTTCAATAGGATGAAGAAAATTTAAGATGCTGCCCTACTCAGAGCTGCTGAAGAAAACATCACAGTGATGCCTGTCCTTGCCAGTTACCTGTTTTAGCCTCGGCTTCTCTTTGGAAACTAAAGTATTTCTTCAGGGATTTCACATACCCTTGGCTATTCCAGGCTGTGTCTTATTTATTAGCACGATCTTTTTCTAACGCTAAATGAAAACCATTTTTATGATCAGATAGATGAACTTCTAAGGTCAGCATCCCCATCTCAATTACTGATGTTTCCAAAATACACAAGTGATTCTTTAGCTTTATAAACCTCCACCTGCTTCTTCCTTTCATGTAATTCACCTTTGTTCAGTTATTTTGCACCACCCCTGGAGTGTTTTCAAATATATTTCAAACCCCCAAGCAACCCTATTTCAGCTGATTGGCTTCAGAGAACTCTAATGCCAGTCAGGCATTTTGCGGCAACCCCATTTAGACTCAGCAGGAAGGACAGATTTAAAAGGCAGATTACGTTTTTAGCTTTTTAAAAACTGCTTTATTAGAGAGGCTAAAAGCCACATTGGTGGTAAGCTGAATTCTTTTGAAATATAAGCAACTTCAAGACATCTAGGGAGCAGTTCCTTGCCTGTGGGGCTCCTCCCTTTGGGTTTCAATGATGGCAGGAACCAGCTGGCTCCACGCATTATTCTTAAGGGTCCTTGTGACTCCAACAACAGAATCCATAAATGCACCAAAGTGGTTTCATTTAAGGGTCAGAGGTCTTTTAAAAGCAGCTTACCAAAATGCCCACCCCTGGACTTCTAGCAAGCCATTTTGCATGAAAGTGTTGGTTATGTACTGGCCTCCATTAATTGTAGAGGTTGGCCAATGAACAGTAGCTAGAGAACCATGGTGAGGATGTGAAAAGTCACATAGAAAAGAAGAGAGAGTGTCTGCAGGCCAGATTCCTATGGTAGGCAGCTAGGAGTCTAAATGGAAGTTCCCAGGTGGCGCTAGCAGTAAAGAACCTGCCTGCTAATGCAGGAGACTTGAGAGACATGGGTTTGATTCCTGAGTGGAGAAGATCCCCTGGAGGAGGGCATGACAACTCACTCCAGTATTGTTGCCTAGAGAATCTCATGGACAGAGGAGCCTGCCAGGCTACAGTCCATAGAGTTGCAAAGAGTTGGACATGACTGGAGAGATTTAGCAGGCAAGGAGTCTAAATGGGTGGATAGATAGATAGATAGGCAGTTAGATAGATAGAGGCCTCAGCAGTGGCTACTGCTTCACATATTTTCTTAAAGCTACAAATTATCAACGCTTTCTCTTTCACTTACCTGGGTCTCTGTTCGAACTATACCAGGTGCTGCTTGTAAAGTGGTTGAAGGTCTATGAAAGGAGGTGGGAATAATGAGATATCTAGAGTCAACAAGGCTCCATAAGGTTTTGAGATGGTTATGAACACTACTGAGTTTCAAGAATGTTTACGGAGGAAGTGCACTCAGAAGCAGTCCGGGTCCTATTTTAAAGGCAAGACACTGGCTTAAACTAGAGATGTAACCAATCAGGGAGGAAATATATGGCATCTGTGCCGCCACCCACTCCCTCGGTGGCCAAAGAGAACATGGACAATTAATCATGACTCCTGTGCCAGGCCCAGGAGGCCACTGCAATCCTAGATTAGACTGCAGATATTCCTTGTTGGAAAAGAACCTGATGCTGGGAAAGATTGAAGGCAAAATGAGAAGGGGCGGCAGAGGATGAGATGATTAGAAAGTATCACTGATTCCATGGACACTGAGCAAACTCCAGGAGATAGTGGAGGACAGGGAAGCCTGGCATGCTGCAGTCCATGGGGTTGCAAGGAATCAGACACGATAGTCTCTGAACAACAATTCCTGAAGATGTCTGTGGGTCAGTTTCGAACTCAACACAAAATCCCATTGGACAAGGGAGGCAAACAGGTGACAGAACTGAGAGAAGCAGCCGGGTGGGACTTGCAGGCTGTCCCCTGGAGGCCCCTGCTGATCAGGGCAGCAGGCATTCAACTTCAGATGTTACCCGGCAGGAATCTGGGACCCATGTCACCAAATTTTACAAGGGTAAATAGAAATCCAATTTTGACTTGGAATCACTTGATTTTTACATGTTGGATCCAAAAAGAGGAGTGGGGGGAAATGAGTGCTATATGGGCCAAACCAAATACCTCTGCAGAAAAAAAATAAGATTAAAATACACCTATGGGCTGGCGTAGTTTACAGGCCTAGGCAAACAAGATTCCAGTTTGCTCTCATCTTGCCTGAACTACCTTACTACCGTCCGCAGCTTAAAAACAAAAGAAAACCATCTCACCGGGGCTTGAAGAGGGCATGTGACAAATTGCAGAAAATTATAGCCAGCACTTTGTGGTTGCTGGGCTCCCCCGGGTTACACACTAGCAGAGTCCTGAAAAAACAGGCAAACTTCAAAGATCAAAGTTTCCACGGCAGTGGAGGGGACCTTTCCACCAGCTTGCTTTTGTTCGGATCCTCCCCCACCCCAACCCCTTTTTGTCAATCACAAAGCCGTTGTCTCAAAGCTCAGATTCTGATATTGTCAGGGGGTGACGGCAATGTCAGAGGCATCTGCTCAGGGCTCATTTCGGTGTTTCAGCCCTCTCCCTCATGGTCCCCCTTTGGGCTGTTTACATACAATTTCCTTCTGGGTGGAACTTTGTTTTTCCTTTCCTTCTTTTGAGGCTGTTGTTTTTTCTTAAAATAGGAGGTCATTTCAGGCAGAAATGTGTTTTCGTCTCCTTGCTTCCTCTATGGCTGGGACTGGGGCCCTTTTGGAAAGAAGGAAATTTCCACTTTGTTTACAAGGAGGGACTGGTTTTCTTTGGATATCCCATTAATTTGCTGGGTAGGGAGTTTGGAGTTCCTAGGACTATCTAAGGAGATCAGGAAAGTTATTTTAAAGGCATTCTTTTTCTTTTTTTTTTTTTAATATTATAAACTCTGCTCTTATTTTTTTTTTCAAACCAGTTCACATTTTTCCAATGAATCTAAACCTCCCATATGTCTGTCCCTGCAGTTCAGCTCTTTACATTGTCTTCCCAAGATCTTTCAGCTTCAGTTGTCAATCTGGATAATTTGACCAACATTCTGGACCAATTCCAGCATGAGTCATAGTTTTTATACTCTGGGCTGGAAAAGTAATTTTCCCTTTCCCTTTAAAATGCAGCCATGACCCATTACTGTTACTGGAAAAGACAGACTTCATCATGCATACCTTTCTTCACCCCATCCTCGCATCTTCACAGGCTACATCTGTCAAGCAATCCATCACTCACATCAAGTAATGTCAGTATGTAGCCAGGTGGGTGTAGACTATTCTAGGCACCATTGAGAGTTTTACCTTGGGCCTCTGGAAGAATACATTCTAAGACAGAGCATTAATTGAAAAGAAAAAAAAACCTCTCCAAGCATCCTAAAGCCAAACAGAATAAAATTGCTCTAGGTGAATCGTGATGACTTTCATAGGTTTGATGCAAAAGAAGTGTTAACTTTAAAATGATTTCTTCAAGGCTACTCCCAATATGTGATTTATTTAAAGGGCTATATTCACTAACCCGTAATGTCCAAAAACCTCAGTTAAATGGAGTCCAACTATCAGATCTCAATTCTGACTTTTCTATACCACTCCATTTTGTAAATGCTTTGTTTATTCTAACCCAGGGAATACAGGGAAAGAGTGAAAAATAAGATAGATGATAAGAAGGATTGAGGTCAGGAAATATGTGACCAAAGCAGCTGAGCATGGAGGTCGTATGTGTGCTCAATCGCTCAGTCGTGTCCAACTCTGCACCACCCTGGACTGTAGCCCTCCAGGCTCCTCTGTCCATAGAATTTTCCAGGCAAGAATACTGGAGTGGGTTTCCATTTCCTCCTCCTAGTGACCATCCCTTTGGGATCATGGATTTGGAGTCCGGGAGATGTGGGGTAGTTCCTCAGCCACACTGGTACTAACTGAGTGGCCTCAGGCAAGTTACTCATTACGTCTAATTAATTTTCTCATCTGTAAAACATGGATAATAACAGTACCTGCTTCACTAAGTTGTTGATTAGTATGTTACAGACATAGTTAAGTGCTCGTCACCACCAACACAGAAATAATTCTAACCTTTATAGGGCACTTACTATTAAGCATCAGGTACTGCCTTTACTTGAAGAACTCTATGAAGTAGGTATGATTATTATTATCCTAAGTTTACAGATGAGAAAATCAGGGACCCAGAGAAGCTAAGTAACTAATCCAGGGACACAGAGCAGCTAAGTAACCAAGTCAGGATTCCAACCCAAGTGAACTGGCATTGAGCCTAAGCCTTTAACCACTGTGTAGCTTTTATTATGAACATCTTTTTAATGTGTAATGAGTCTTCATTATTCTAAGTGATACTCTAAGGTTATTTCTTCCTTAATTCAAATTCTTGTGTTGCCTATGACTGTACACATAGTGTTGTACACTGAACAGAGATGTTCAAAATATCAATTCTGTTCACCATAATTTATATACACACACACACACACATATATATATGTCCCTCTCTCCCAACCTTTCTGTCTCTCTCTGTCTCTGTCTCTCTCTCTCTCTCACACACACACACACACACGCACCTATTTGGTTATCTTCACTAGGCTCTACTTCCCAAATCAGAGGAGTAAATCATGTATTCCAGAAATATTGTCTACAGTATAAACAAAGAAAGGGGTTTCTAATGCATTTTAGCTTTTTAGTTAACCAAAAGTAAGTTATCTAAAACCTCTTGTTCCTCAGCATTCTGGTTAACTGAGATTTTTCTGTACGAAATAAATACACATGTTTGAAATTACAGCATCAAATAGCTTCAATTCCAAAAAGGTACAAACTGCTCTAATTTCTAGTTTCTAAAGAAGTGAACATTTTAAAGTAAATTGTTGGTGGAAGTCCAATTTTCATTGTTCTGAGCAATGAAATTTGAAGAATTGGAGAGAGTATGACATCAGAAACAGAAATGTGAAACAAGGCCAGAAGTTTGTCACAGTAACATCTTCTAATAATCAAGATATTAAACATCACAGAATGTGTTTGCATATTTATAACAATATGCTGTCCTCGAATAGGGCTTACATTTAATTTTATATTCTGCTTTACATGTGTGACTTCCATGCGATAAGAGTGTAGAAATAGCACCAATTCATTTTATGTAGGAGCAAACTGAGGCTCAGAGATCCAATGGCTTGACCTCGGTCACACAGCTGGCTCCTTGCAGAGCCAAGACTTATCGTTTCCTGCTATTTCTGCTAAATCACAATTCCCATTGGCACTTTTGCTGAACTTAGTTTGACAGTTTATACTAAGACCAAGATGGCTATTCCCCAAGGTTTGGGAACCAGGAATGATTTCTGTGGGGTAAAGTCCAGAGAAAAAGTTGGTAAGGCATATGGGTACACCACTCCCAGACTAGCTCTGAAGACGCAAGGCAGTGCTAGAAGAAAAGAGGTCACTGGCAGGAGAGGGGGGCATTACAAAGGGCAAGTGTCCCAATTTTCCTGCATCTGGTTCTGCTCATCCCACATTTTATTTTGTTTCAAAACTCCTGGCTCGCCAGTCAGACTGCAGGGATTGAACCCCAGCTCCACTGTTCACTAACCTCTTTCTGCCTCTTTTCTTTGTTGGTAGAATAGGATCCATAATAGTACTGATTCTGTGGGGCTGGTGTGGGAATTCAGCAGGAGAACTTCTGTAAAAGGTTTAGCTTTGTAACTGGTAAGTGGTGAGTATTTAGTGAACACCAGTGATTGTCATCATTGATGATTTCATGCAGAGATCTAAGTGGAGAAGTTGGGATTTGAACCTAGTCAACCAGACTCTGAAGACTGTTTTCTTAACTACAATCCTATGCCACCTTTGTGCTTGCTCTGTCTAGAAAGCACATGTCATGGCCCCTTTCCTCGCTCCATTCAGCCTGTGTGCGTGTGTACTAAGTCACTTCAGTCATGTCTGACTCTTTGTGACCCTTATAGACTAGTGTCCACCAGGCTCCTCTGTCCATGGGATTCTCTCAGCAAGAATACTGGAGTGGGTTGCCATGCCCTCCTCCAGGGGATCTTCCCAACCCAGGGATCAAACCCACATCTCTTATTTCTCCTGCATTGGCAGGTGGGTTCTTTACCACTAGCACCACCTGTGAATCACCCCTCCATTCAGACCCCTGCTCAAATGTCACTGCCTCTGAATGACTTTTCCTGGCCCTTTGATCTAATACAGTACTCCTTGTGACTCTCTATGCCTTTAATCCACTTCATTTTTTATTGCACTCATAGCAACCTGTTATAATATTGAATATTTGATTTTTCATAGACTGCTCTATCCACCATTAGAAAACAAGCTCCATGAAGGTAAGGAGCTTGGTCTGGCTCACATCTTTAGCCTTATTGCCCAGAACAAGTCCTACTGTTTGTTGCATACATGTATGAATTAATAAGGAAACCATTCATTAGCAGCAGCAGCTAACATATTGAAATGCTGTCAACAAAGGAACCAAACTATGGATAAGCGCTAGTCTGTACTCTTAAGGCACTTGCACTCCAGTTGAGAAGGGGCTCCAGAAAAGTGGGCAGAAACATGCCTTGCCACTATGAGAGGACATGCCAAGCCTAAGCGAGCACTCCCAGGCCCCTGGGTCCCCCTACCCTGAGCTTTCTCTTCCTCCTAAGGTGCTGACTTCTCCACCAAGTCAGTCTGACAGTCTAACCTCCAGGAATGAAATGTTCTGGAAGCAAATTTCATACAGTCAAATGACATAATGTCAGAAAGCCATTTCAAGAGCATGTAAGTGCTCAAGTCTACTATCTCTATGAAATCAGACAGATCATCCTCTTGGGGGTGACATTCCCCAGAAAGTTGCAGATAAAGTATACTGTTCAGTTCAGTTCAGTTCAGTCCAGTCGTTCAGTTGTGTCCAACTCTTTGCAACCCCATGGACTGCAGCACACCAGGCTTCCCTATCCATCATCAACTCCCGGAGCTTACTCAGACTCATGTGCATCGAGTTGATGATGCCATCCAACCGTCTCATCCTCTGTTGTACCCTTCTCCTCCCACCTTCAATCTTTCCCAGCATCAGGGTCTTTTCCAATGAGTCAGTTCTTCACATCAGGTGACCAAAGCACATTTCTTCCCCATCTAATCTACTCCCAAGAGTAAACTGGGGAAATAGATGCTTTACACTTACTACAGGTCTTGAGAGAATGAAAAGCAGAATAGAAACTCAGCCTCATTCAGCCCAAACTACTGGACTGTGTCTCCTGTGTGTGAGTCACTAATCAATCCCATTAAGTTATAATCCTTTGCCAAGCTAAGAAAACACAACCCAAACAGTAGCAAACATTTCCTCCCCTTGCCACTTACCCCTCAATAGGAAGAGCAGCCTTCTAAAAACTTCAGTCTTCCTGAGATTAGCAGGTCTGCAAAATGTCCATAGGATTTGTCCGGGGAGAAAATGTGCCAGATTCAATGAAGTAAGAGAACAGTGCTTGATTCTGACCACACACACTCAAAACTATTTCCATAGCCCAGATAAAGCAACACAGAGCTACATGGGATGACATGACTAAAATAAAACAAATTATTTAAAGCATGATTTCCCACTGAGTGGTATTGTTAGCCGTCCCATGGTGGGTAAACTGTTAGCTAACAGAGAACAGACCTTAGGCTCTTGAATAGTAAATCCTTTTATATGACAAATGACATCATGCTGGTGAATGGTGACCACAGGAAAACGGCATGATATAATGGAAGACTGCACTGTACTTCATCAGAGAAGTTCACCTTGATCAGAAGTGATGGACCAAAGGGATAAATAGTCACTGGTACAGTCAAATCCACACTCCTAAGCAAGGGCATAGCAGGGGTCCGATGTGGTTTATATAAAGGGCAACACGATGGAACATAATTGGCCAAGGGTCTGGCACATGCAACATTATGGGTTAAGGGTTAAAGAGAGAAAGATGCACACGACGCATGCCTGCTATTACGGAAGAGGAAAGTACTAACTTGAAACCTTTTTTAATTTGGTTCTTATAAAAATCTAGTCAGGTAAGCAGAGCAGTTCTGTAAGCACCATTTTACAGATAATGAAGCCAAGGCTCAAAGTGACAAGTGATGCGATCAAGTCTTAACCCGGGTGAGCTCTGGAGCTGGGGCTTCACTGAGTCTTTTGCCTCTTACTACTAAATCACCCTGTATCTGGCTCCATCTTGAGACAGCTAGAGAAAAGGATACCTTCCTTCAGAGCTAATCCTGAGGTATGTTAAAATCTCTCAACTTTTAATCACTTTAATACATCATTGAAAACACTGATAACTTTCTTTCCTGAAACTGTGAAATGTTCCCATGGTTAACATAGCCAGGCGATCTCAGAACAAGTTCTACTCCCATTCACAGTGCGGTTCCGGATGGAGCCAAGGTACCAGGGAGATCAGAGGACCCTGGAATTTCAGTCCTGCCCTGGATCGGATCCCACACTGTTACTAGTGGCCCAGAATTAGTGCGTTTACTCTCTGTGGTTTATAGTTGCTCTGTTTTTCTCCTCCTTTTCCTAGATTCCTTTCAGTGAGCTTTCACTGCACTTTTGGTTCAAATGCCATTTCCTGACGTCTTTGATCATCAGAAGGTGTTGTGCCTCTATCATTGTGATCATAATGGCACTTTTTTCTTTACCTCTATTTCTAGTGAAGTAATGTTTTCTACTCTCTATATTATTGTATTTATGTATATTTTTATGTCACCTCTGAATGTAAAAGCCCTTGAAGACAGTATCTGCAATTGAATACTACATCTTTAACTAACCAGCACAGAGTCTTGAGTTTCACAAGTATCCAGTTTGTTCAAAAAAGCAATGGGACTGCCTCTGATTTCCACTCACCCGGATATCTTCTTCTAAGGACTTCTGCTTGACTTGGGTCCAGTCTTACCTATAAAGTTTTTTTTTTAACTAGTTTCCCTTTTTGTCTCTCCAGTTCCATGACATTTGTTTAAGGATTTCTTGAGCCCAGGACAAGTTTATAAAGTTCTCAGTTCTCTCAAAAATGTTACTGACAATTCAATCAAAGCAGGATCATCATGAGTAAAGAAAAACTGCATATCAGTATCTGAGGCAGAGATGCTTTCCCCAGAGCCTTGAAATGCCCCAGTGAGCACAAGTGTTAGATTTCCCTGTGTAATTCCAGAATCTCTGGATCTACTGGCAAAGTAGGAATTCCTGGCAACTTAAAGAGAGAAATGGGAGTAGGGAGAGATAGTAGGTCATATAATTCAATTTTCTCTTTTTATATATGAAAAATGGAAGCCCCAAATGGTCATGTAATTTGTCCAAGTTTACCCAGCTCCTTAGTGAAAGGCCTAGGACTAACACCCAGTACCCTGCCCACTGGTCTTCTGGGTTTGTGTTTCTGTTTTTGTCTGTGTATATGTGCTTAATTGCTCAGTCGTATCCAACTCTTTGTGACCCTGTGAACTGCAGCCTGCCAGGATCCTCTGCCCATAGGATTTCCCAGGCAAGAATACTGGTGTGGGTTGCCGTTTTCTCCTCCAGGGGATTTTCCCAACCCAGGGACTGAGCCCCAGTCTCCCTCCTGCATTGACAGGTGGATTCTTCACCTTGGTGCCACTTGGGAAGCCTCTTCTTTTTTTTGCTGTTGTTGTCTACCATCTCAGACTTAGTCCTACTAATATTTTAGTTCCTGTTTTTATTGGATTGGCTTGGTTCCTTGAATCGTCCTCCTGTTCTCATGCCTGTCCATAGCATTAGGCCACTGAACTAACAGTCCCAAATCCTCATGCTCCAGGAGGTCTCATCAAGTGAGAAGGCACTCCTCACTCCTCTGTGCAGTACTGTTTTCCCTTCATAGACGGGAGATCCTTGTTTTACATCTGTCAGCCTGGAATCCTACAATAACTAGCAGAGCTAAGAGACCATGCCTAGACTTATATTGGTCAGGAATTAACTAATCTACAATCTCTGTGTCAGATGACATCACACTCATTCTAGCATACCTTGATTTAAGAATCAAATAGTTTTATCAGAGTCCTATGGTAATAGATGGTTCTCTTACCATCTTAGTTACCTCATTTTTCTATTCCTACTTTCTATTTTTTAATAGAAATATGTCTTTCTCATACTTACTCCATTTGTTTATTTTGAGATGTGATTATTTTGTAGAATATTACTTAATGTAAAAAGGATAAATTTATCAAATTCAATATATTAGAGCAAGCTCTAATTGAAAGAGCCCTACATCTGAAATCAGAAAATTGGAGTGAAAATCCAGCCTCTCACTAGCTCTGTGACTTTTGTCAATGACTGAACCTCTCTGCACCTCATTGTGTACATTTGAAGAATGGGGCAAATAAACCTATAACACAGAGTCTAGGGGAGTTGAGTGAGAAATCATTCAATAGGTCCAGTGTGGTGCCTATTATGGTACATAGACTCTCACTACATTTTGACTGAATCTGAAACTGCAGGATTTTCAAGAACATAACAGTTTCAGAGAAACATCACAGTTTCTTTCACTGTTGCTCTGGTTTCTGTCTTTATCAGCACTTTCTATAGTGTGTTTTAGAAATGCCAAATTAATTTTTTAAATATTTTTAAAATTAGTGTATTTTTTTATTGAAGGATAATTGCTTTATAGGATTTTGTTGTTCTCTGTGAAACCTCAACATGGATCAGCCACAGGTATACACATATCCCCTCCCTTTTGAACTTCTCTCCCATCTCCCTCTCCATCCCACTCCTCTAGGGTGAGGCAGAGCCCCTGTTTGAGTTTCCTGAGCCAGACAGCAAATTCCCGCTGGCTATCTATTTTACAGATGGCAATGTACGTTTCCATGGTACTCTTTCCATACATCTCACCCTCTGCTCCCCTCTCCCCATGTCCATAAGTCTATTCTCTATGTCTGTTTCTCCACTGCTGCCCTGTAAATATATTCATCAGCACCATTTTTCTAGATTCCATGTATATGCGTTAGAATATATTTATCTTTCTCTTTCTAACTCACTTCACTCTGTATAATAGGTTCAAGGTTCATCCACCTCATTAGAACTGACTCAGATGCATTCCTTTTATGGCTGAGTAATATTCCATTGTGTATATGTACCACAGCTTCTGTATCCATTCATCTGTTGGTGGACATCTAGGTTGCTTCCTTGTTCTAGATATTGTAAACAGCACTGCAGTGAACAATGGGATACATGTGTCTTTTTCAATTTACCTCACCTAGGAGTGGGATTGCTGGGTCATATGGTGGTTTTATTCCTAGTTTTTTAAGGAATCTCCATGCCATTTTCCATAGTGGCTGCATCAATTTACATTCCCACCAACAGGGCAAGAGGGTTCCCTTTTCTCCACACCCTCTCCAGCATTTATTGTTTGTAGACATTTTGATGATGACCATTCTGACTGGTGTGAGGTGATATCTCATTGTAATTTTGATTTGCATAGAAATGCCAAGTTAATTTTTAAAAATCAAAATGAAATGGAAAGATGCCATGATTCATGTCACCAAACAACTTATTATATGTATACATCTTAAGAGCTTAATAAACAAACATATTTATTCAAGAGAAATAGATTAAATAGTTGTTAAACTTGGGCAATATTGCATTTGGGAGGGCAGAAGTAGATGTTTGCATATCATTCAGAGAAAAACATTTAAAAAAAAATAGCATGAATACAAAATCCTTCAGCATGTATCAGAAAGTAAAAAAAAATCTATACTAAATTGAATGTTGAAGATGTCCTGGATTATTATTCTTTTTTATGGAGATCAAAATGGTACTCTGAACAATCATTGTTTAGATGGAATAAAAAGCAACATTTATGTTTTTAAATGCAATTCCAAAATAATATTAAAGGTAATGTTATCATCAAGTAAATGACCACAAATCCACCAATGTTACTACATTTTACTTTTGCTTATACATAGATTTCAGATAGCATACAGTCATATTTTGAATTCCACTAACTCTCCCTTACACTATATTATAAATATTTCTCATTTATTTAAATGATTGCATATTATAGTTCACTGTGCTACTGAGTCTAAATTTAAGTCAAAGTGTTAGTTGCTCAGTTGTGTCCAACTCTTTGTGACCCCATGGACTGTAGCTCTCCAGGCTCCTCTGTCCATGGGATTTTCCAGGCAAGAATATGGGAGTGGGTTGTCATTCCCTTCTCCAGGGGATCTTTTCAACCTGGGGATGGAACCTGGGTCTCCTGCATTGCAGGCGGATTCTTTACTGCTTGAACTCTTATCCTAACCCTAGACATGTATTTGGAAGTTAAACTGCATTGGGTGATTAAGAGATTTTTATGTAGTTCTTACAGTTTTCATGTCAGAATCCCTTGGCAGTCCCAGTCCCAATGGCCATTTCAGTTACACGGAGTATGTCAAGGATGCAG
>NC_057388.1:12244518-12251328 GCF_019320065.1 Cervus canadensis | reverse complement strand
ACCTCAGATATGCAGATGACACCACCTTAATGGCAGAAAGTGAAGAGGAACTAAAGAGCCTCTTGATGAAAGTGAAAGAGGAGAGTGAAAAAGTTGGCTTAAAACTCAAAATTCAAAAAACTAAAATCATGGCATCCAGTCCCATCACTTCATGGCAAATAGATGGGGAAACAATGGAAACAGTGACAGACTGTTATTTTCTTGGGCTCCAAAATCACTGCAGATGGTGAGTGCAGCCATGAAATTAAAAAGACGCTTGCTCCTTGAAGGAAAGTTATGACCAACCTAGATAGCATATTAAAAAGCAGAGACATTACTTTGCACAAAGGTCCATCCTAGTCAAAGCCTATGGTTTCCTCCAGTAAGTCATGTATGGATGATAGAGTTGGAACCCTATAAAGAAAGGCTGAGCCGCCAAAGAATTGATGCTTTTGAACTGTGGTGTTGGAGAAGACTCTTGAGAGTCCCTTGGACTGCAAGAAGATCCAACCAGTCCATCCTAAAGGAGATCAGTCCTGGGTGTTCATTGGAAGGACTGATGCTGAAGCTGAAACTCCAATACTTTGGCCACTTGATGTGAAGAACTGACTCATTTGAAAAGACCCTAATGCTTGGAAAGATTGAAGGTGGGAGGAGAAGGGAATGACAGAGGATGAGATGTTTGTTTGGATGGCATCACTGGCTCAATGGACATGAGTTTGTAAACTATGGGAGTTGGTGATGGACAGGGAGACCTGGTGTGCTGTGGTCCATGGGGTTGCAAGGAGTCAGAAACAGTGAGTGACCTGAACTGTTTCCCCATCTATTTGCCATGAAGTGATGGGACCAGATGCCATGATCTTAGTTTTCTGAATGTTGAGCTTTAAGCCAACTTTTTCACTCTCCTCTTTCACTTTCATCAAGAGGGTCTTTACTTCTTCGCTTTCTGCCATAATGCGAAGTGTCATCTGCATATCTGAGGTTATTGATATTTCTACCGGCAGTCTTCATTCCAGCTTGTGCTTCATCCAGCCCAGCATTTCTCATGATGTACTCTACATATAAATTAAATAAGCAAGGTAAAAATATACAGCCTTGATGTACTCCTTTCCCAATTTGGAACCAGTCTGTTGTTCCAGTTCTAACTGTTGCTTCCTGACCTGCATACAGATTTCTCAGGAGGCAGGTCAGGTGGTCTGGTATTCCCGTCTCTTTCAGAATTTTCCACAGTTTGTTGCGATCCACACAGTCAAAGACTTTGGCATAGTCAATAAAGCAGAAGTAGGTGTTTTTCTGGAACTCTCTTGCTTTTTCAATGATTCAGCGGACGTTGGCAATTTGATCTCTGGTTCCTATGCCTTTTCTAAATTGAGCTTGAACATTTGGAAGTTCACGGTTCATGTACTGTTGAAGTCTGGCTTGGAGAATGTTGAGCATTACTTTGCTAGTGTGTGAGATGAGTGCAATTGTGCAGTAGTTTGAACATTCTTTGGCATTACCTTTCTTTGGGATTGGAGTGAGAACTGACCTTTTCCAGTCCTGTGGCCACTGCTGAGTTTTCCAAATTTGCTGGCATATTGAGTGCAGCACTTTCACAGCATCATCTTTCAGGCTTTGAAATAGTTCAACTGGAATTTCATCACCTCCACCAGCTTTGTTCGTAGTGATTCTTCCTAAGGCCCACTTGACTTCACATTCCAGGATGTCTGGCTCTAGGTGAGTGATCACACCATCGTGGTTATCTGGGTCATAAAGATTTTTCTTGTATAGTTCTTTTGTGTATTCTTGCCACCTCTTCTTAATATCTTCTGTTTCTGTTAGGTCCATACCATTTCTGTCCTTTATTGTCAGATCAGAACCAGATAATTTCAACCTCCAAGTGAACACTGGATAAAATGCCTGGAGTGTGGGAGGGAGGTTGTAGGGTAAATGGTTAACATGAGTTAAGGAACTGCATTTACTGCAGGATGGTAGGCTTGCTCCTCTCTCTTCTCCTTTTTATGTGAAGCTTCAGGAAATATTTGAATCCAGACTAAAAGCCCAGAGCTGTGTTCTAAAGAAAGGAAACACTTGCCTGGAGAGAGCAGTTGTAAAGAACAGAGAGCAGGGCAAGGTTTATGGTGATTCCAGACCTTTACCACAGTCACAGGAAAGGAAAAAAAAAAAGAACTAATGGCAGCTCTTCCCAAGAAGGGTAGGAAATAATTCCTCCTACTTCCAGCGCGAAGCACCCCACGTGGCAGGGTTTGGGAGGTCCCTGCCCTGCAGGCCTGTCTTTAACTCCAGTCCAGTTGCCAGGCCTCACCCATTTCCCCAAACCCGTGAACGGACCGCCCTCCATTCAGGAGCCCTGTGGGTGAGGCTGCCCCGGGTGTGGTGGGAGCGTCCACAGCACTCAGCAGCCTGGCCTTTAAACCTGAATGCCAGTAGACAGTCAGGGGTCCTCAGACAAGAAGGAGCACTCAGCTAAGTCAACGGGAGATGACAGAGAAAACAGGCACCTCAGGGAACAGAGGAGAACTTTTAAGAACTATCAGTAAGGTCCTCAGATTCAAAAGAACCAGTCAGGAAGCTTTCTCGAAAGTTAATGAAAAGGTGGCTAGAATTAAAAATCTATAGAAAAACACCAGATTTGACACATGGGAAATAAAGGCATGGGAGAAAACAAACAAAATCCTCCAGAATATGGATCACAAATGGGGCTTCCCTGGTGGCTCAGTGATGAAGAATCCGCCCACAATGCCAGAGATGCAGGTTCGATCCCTGGGTCAGGAAGATCCCCTGGAGGAGGAAATGTCAACCCACTCCCGTATTCTTGCCTGGGAAATCCCATGGACAGAGGAGCCTGACGGACTACAGTCCATGGGGTCGCAAAGAGTCGGACACAACTGAGCAACTGTACATGGATCACAAATATAGAGATGAGAAATAACAGAAGATTTAAGAGATATGTAAGATGAACCCAGGAGGTCTAACGTCTGTTTAATAGGACTTACCCAGGGAGAAGTATAAGGAAAAGAGGACAGAAAACCAACCAGTAATGGAAGACGGGCTCCCCGTCCGTGGTGCAGGATTCCCTCATGCCCCGAGGAGGCGAGGGCGTGAACCGCAGCCTCCGTCCCCGTAGGCGCACTCGCCTTCAGGAGAGGTGCCAGTCCCAAGGCGGTCCCTCCCAGCCAGGGCTCACGGACCCCCACAGACCCCCACAGACCTCTGGGAGGCAGAATGGGTGTAAGCGAATTTAAGAAAGAGGGGAAAGTGGGGTATACAAAACTGAGCAGATCAAAGCTAAACCCTGGAGTCAGTCTGAATACCTGCTCACTTTGGTTTGCATTTTTTATCCTGGAAGCGTCACTGGGAGGCAGGTAACAGAAAGGAGGACAGCGCTGGGGGTAGTGGTGAGTGCCACGTCCTCAGCCTGGCAGAGAGGATGTCAGGGCTCATCAGCTGCACCTGTAACTCACACCTGTGCGGCAAACATATTATTCAGTTGAGCTGAGTCAGGAAAGGGTGAAATCAAAAGGGAAACACCTAGAAGTAGAGAAAATAAAGACCGTAACCCCAACCCAGGATGGCCAGCATCGCCTCCGAGCCACCGCTGAATGCCTTCAGGGCCCCCAATGAAAGCAAACACTTTTAGCTGAGTTGTGAAAGGAAATCTAGTCATCTGAAGTTTGAGAAAACAGTGACATAGAAAGATGGGAACAGAATGGATGGAAAAATATGTACCCACAAATACCAATGATAAGCAAGTGTAGCAATATTAATGTCAAACTGAATCGAATTCAGGGTTTAAAAACAGCATGCAGAAGCCAGAGGCGTATTTCACACTTACGTAAAATTCACCAAGGAGCCTCACTGTAGTATCAACATAATGTTGTCTTATAAAACCTCAAGTTAGAAGTATGACGACAATGTGATGTTTTCTCTTTCTAAATGAAAATCTTTATTAGCAACTGATACATCATGTAGATAACGTACATAAGAGTGCAGAGGGATTTTGGCAAACTCTTAACCTTGATTTCCAAATAAACAGCTGTTAACTTTGTGTCCCATAAATAGAGAAGCACTTTTTTTTTTTTTTTGTTACAAATACTAATGGAATATTTGTTAAAATTAAGGATGACTCACCCCAGAGTTGGTTTTTTCTTTTTTGGTCTTATGATATCTGTTTATTGGTCTTTGCTGGGGTCTTTTTTTTTTTTTTTTTGAGGTACAGGTTGTATATAGTATTATATAAGTTTCATATGTACAGCATAGTGATTCACAATTTTAAAGGTTATATTCCATTTGTAATTATTGTAAAATATTGACTACATGCCCTGTGTTACACAATATGTCCTTGTACCAAAGTTGTATTTTGCCAATCATGCTTTCTTTTTGTGGTAAACAAACTTCTACTCTCTAGCTCCTGAGCACTCCCTTAAAGAGTTATAATTTTTTTGATTGGCTGGAGAACATCCCTGTCATACATAGTGGGTGGTCCGAAGATCTCATCATATGTCTCATCACTGAAGCATCAGGTGGGAGGCAGGTCTGCTCCCTGTTTCCTAGCCTCCTCTTGCTCTCCCATCTTTGGGACCAGAGAAAACTTGACCTCTTGATCAGCGTCATCTTATCCTTAAGCAAGCTGGGAGGAACCAGGCAAATTTGCTCCAAGTCTCTTCCATCCCTGATGCCCCAAATCAACACATGTCCGGGAGCCAAGCTCTTCCTGGTAAATGCTGCCTTCCTGGCCTTGCTGTGGAGCAGCCTGATGTTGCTCTCCAGGTGAATTTAGCAAGGCTCCACACCAGATATCCCGCCCCTCCCCAGCCCCAGCAGCCGCCTCCAGGGAGAGGTGGGAGCTGGGCGTGGAGACATGAGAGTCGTCTGCAGCCGCCCTGTTTCCAGCACCCGCCCCCGCTCCACACACACACTCACACCCACCCACACCCACACACCCACACACACCCACACCCCCCACACACATACCCGCCCCCACTCCACACACACACTCACACCCACCCACACCCACACACACACACCCACACACACCCACACCCCCCACACACATACCCGCCCCCACTCCACACACACTCACACCCAACCCACACCCACACACCACAACCCACACAACCCACACCCCCACACACATACCCGCCCCCACCAACCACACCACACCACTCACACCCACCCAACACCCACACACCCACACCACACCCACACCCCCACACACATACCCGCCCCCACTCCACACACACACTCACACCCACCCACACACACCCACACACACCACACACACCCACACCCCCCACACACATACCCGCCCCCACTCCACACACACACTCACACCCACCCACACCCACACACACACACCCACACACACCCACACCCCCCACACACATACCCGCCCCCACTCCACACACACACTCACACCCACCCACACCCACACACACACACCCACACACACCCACACCCGCCACACACATACCCGCCCCCACAACACACCACACACTCACACCCACCCACACAACCACCCACACACACCACACCCCCCACACAACATACCCGCCCCCACTCACACACACACTCACACCCACCCACACACACCCACACACACCCACCACACATACCCGCCCCCACAACACTACCCACACATCCCACATACATCCACACACACCCACACCCCCCCACACCACATACCCGCCCCACAACACACCCACACACCCACATAACATCCACAGCCCCCACCACACATACCCGCCCCCACTTCCACACACACCACTCACACCCACACACACCCACACACACCACACACATACCCGCCCCCACTCCACACACACACTCACACCCACCCACACACACCCACACACACCCACACACATACCCGCCCCCACTCCACACACACACTCACACCCACACACACCCACACACACACACACCCGCCCACACACATACCCGCCCCCCCACAACCACACCACACACCCACATACATACCACAGCCCCCACACACATTACCCGCCCCACTCCACACCACCACACACACACCCCACACACCCACACACACACACCCACACCACCCACCAACAATACCCGCCCCCACTCCACACACACACTTCACACCCACACCCCACACACACACACCCAACCCCCCACACACATACCGCCCCACTCCACACACACACCCACAACCCAACACACCCAACACACAACACACACCCACACCCCCACCACACATTACCCGCCCCCACTCCACACAACACACTCACACCACCCACACCCACACACACACACCCACACACACCCACACCCCCAACCAACATACCCGCCCCCACTCCACACACACACCTCACACCCACCCACACACACCCACACACACCCACACCCCCACACACATACCCGCCCCCCACTCCACACACACACCCACACCCACCCACACCCACACACACACACCCACACACACCCACCACCCCCCACACACATACCGCCCCCCACTCCACACACCAACACTCACACCCACCACACCCACACACACCCACCGACCCCCACACACATACCCGCCCCCACTCCACACACACACTCAAACCCACCCCACACACACCCACACACACCCACCGACCCCCACATCCCCGCCCCCACTCCACACACACACTCACACCCACCCACACACACCCACACACACCCACACACATACCCGCCCCCACAACACACCACACACCCACATACATCCACACACACACACACCCCCCCACACACATACCCGCCCCCACAACACACCACACACCCACATACATCCACAGCCCCCACACACATACCCGCCCCCACTCCACACACACACTCACACCCACA